>NW_014577838.1:75689-106262 GCF_000485595.1 Priapulus caudatus
TCTCACCGGATCCACGATTAGTGCGAGCGTGCGGGTGGGGGTGGACTGTGGTTGCCCCTTAGCCTGTGGTTGCGTGTTTGTAAGTCTACAGCCAGCGCACCTAGCGGAAGTGAACTGAAACGTGCATGGTAACACACAAACACACAAACCAACACTCAAAGACACGCCGGTGAAAACATAACCTCCGCCAAGCTCCTGGCGGAGGTAGATATATGTGTTTGTGTGTGTCAAAAGAACGATAATTTTCTTGAAACTGCTCGAGAGTATATACTTACAACTAAATTAAAGCCCCACTATGCGCATCCAAACGCTAATTTCTCCAGTACTAGACTAGCAAATACTTTGTGTCATGCATAATCATACTACCTTATGACAAAATAAACTCTAGTTCCTCCCATTTCACTGCGCGTTGTCTTATAAAAGGCATTTGAAAATACCTCCAATGTTGTTCAAACTCTCCGATGTTGTTGACACTTTCGCGTTGCTCTGCCAGACAACCGCACAGCGGTGCTGCGGTACAGCGGTACGGGTGTAGCAAAGATAAAAAAAAAAGGTGACGTCACCTAACCGATTCTTGGCGAAATTGTTTGGCAAACAATTTAGCGTTGGCGCCAGATTACCAGATTTCGCACCTTTTTCTTGTGGGTTTTATGCAAACGCACAGTGAAATGGGAGAAACTAGAGTTTATTTTGCCATAAGGTAGTGTGATTATGCTTGACACAAAGTATTTGCTAGTCTAGTACTGGATAAATTAGCGTTTGGATGCGCATAGTGCGGCTTTAATGTAAAAATTATTATTTGAAATTAATATAGAAACAGAAATTTCCATTTTTAACAGTTATTAGACACACCTCCCGAATTTCTTTCTTGTAATCAGTTTCGTTCTATTCCGCATTGTTGTTTTTTTATAACATTTTTGTTGGCCGTACACCTTTGGTGCTTAGCATATTTTTCGCACTCAGTTGAGTACAGACACAAGATTCATAGTAATATGATTTCTTCGCAATAAAACTACAGTAAGCAACGAGTAATTGCTGAAATAACCGTGAAAAGGGGGGGGGGATATAATTGAGGAACGTTGTAACTGAGATAGTGGCATGTTTTGCACCCCCATTGCATGACCCCACTCAGAAATGAGATGTCGCTACCCTTGCTACGTGCTCCTTTGCTCCACATACCGCGAGGGTCATAGCACCCTAGTAATATATAGTACGTAAATAGTATACGAGTACGAACACGTATACGTACATATACATATATAATATAGTAACAAATACGTTTTCATTAGCCTGTGATAGCGCTTATGCGAAGCCAACTATAACAAACTAGGAAAAGTGACTACGTGCTGCCACCTATAGTGACAACTAGTAGTCTACGATGCAGATATGGTATTTTAGATAAGGCTGACAATGTCTATGACCATACTCTATGCCAAAAAACTGGTGATTCTGAAATCTCAGTCTTCTCGAGAAAGGTAAAATTGGCAGATTTTTAATTGGACGGTATTGTATCTAATAAGCTTCTGAATTCTTTACCATACGATATTACGACAGACGTCTGGCAAAGAATAAATTAATCTAATCGGTTCCTCAAACCCACGCACTTAATTTTTTCGTGGGAAATGTGATGCATATATATGCAAAAAGTAATGGAAAACTTCACGCATATTTGTGTATTTTATGTTTTAGATGGCTTCGCGCAGGCATGATCCATCTCTCCTGTGTGGGCGTCCATAATATGTACGTACATCATGTATAACTATATTATAATGATTACCTATACATCAATATGTGTGTGTGTGTGTGTGTGTGCGTGCGTGCGTACGTGCGTGTGTGCAAGTGTCTGCTCATTGGCGTGGTCCTAAGAACATAATTAACACTGATATAATATCAGGAGTGAATGAAAAACCTGCACTCGATTCTGATATGATCAGAATTGAGAGTCATAATATAGAATCTGAAGAGTTATAGCATGACTCGCTGGAAACATGTTAAATTGAACATTCACATGCTGAGTCTTATGATTTATTACGTAAAACTAAATACAAATTAAAAATAAAACTAATATTAATAAATAATACGTTTGTTCACTTCTGATAAACTCTGATGATCGAGTGATTATTATCCTCCAGATACTCCAAGAGTCCATAATAGAAATGATTTCCTATTTATATGGACCTTATATAATTGATTGTGACCGACGCTCCTAGTAATATCAGAAGTGAGTGATTTGTTTATCTTCAATTTTGCGCTCTGACATGGTTCTCTACGAACGTAGCATTGCGGGAATGTTTTGGGTTGGTTGCGTCATACATGTGTTCACTGTTGTGTAGGTATATCCATGGTATCAAGAGCATATAAAGAAGCCGTCTTTATAATTATGCTATTGATGGTATATCTATGGTTGCGTGAATAACGTTCCAGGAGCGTGGTACACTATAATGGTCTATAACATTATTTACAGTCAACAACATTCGGAAAACGTCATCCTTGACATTTTATTGCTATAATCATAGATATAATATATCACACATGTGTTTGTATAATCTATGCTATAAAGTATAATATTATAAAATATAACGATCAACATCGTCGCCGGTTCTCACGCCGGTTCCACGGTAACGTCGTAACGTCACCGCCTACAATGCTATAGACCAGACCCACGTCTTTGAGTGGCGCATTTAGTGAGCGTGACTGAAGGGCTACGTTCCTATCTACTAGAACGGAATACTATTACCAAAGATGGCGGCAGTGTATAAATGTTGTTATTTTGTGATTTCTTGATTGATCCGATTACAACACTTGTTAAAAAGCGATTAGATACTGGATAGCTAGATGGCATCATGCGCTACTACTAGATTAATAAAAATGCTATTTGTAATACTTATTGGAACTTTCGCTTGGTTAGCTGCAACCCTAGCAAACAATTATGTTGTCGAATTTCATGATACTTCAATACCTGACCACTCGACACAGCAGAAATTCAATGTTCGTGTGAATAACCCGTCAACATATTCACTTGGTGCCTCCACCAAAAACATGATGTGGTTCATCCAGGTAAACAAAAATGATAACGAACCCCAGCGGGTTGCTAATAGTAATAGTAGTAATACCTATTCTATATACTAATTTAGTAATTACTATAGCTGAGAGGGTCTATGTCCCCCAGGGTACTGCCGGAACGTACCCTGGTACTAGCTCTAGTACTATCTAATATGCCGGACCGTACCTTGCCTACTCCACTAACGAGTCTAGGGAGTCGCCTACGCCTACTCCCTAACCCTAACCCTAACCTTAATCATAGTGACTCCAGTCTCCATATCACTATCAGATAGTCACCAGGGTTCAAGGATAGAGATGATGTCCAGTACGGTGATTGGATAGGATGATGTTAGTTGATAAGATAGGACTGGACATCTTATCTATCCCTGAAAAAGGATAGAGATGATGTCCAGTACGGTGATTGGATAGGATGATGTTAGTTGATAAGATAGGACTGGACATCTTCTCTATCCCTGAGCCGTTACGAGGGTACGTTCCGGTATACCGGACCGTACCCAGGGTACGTTCCGGCAGTACCCAGGGGGACATAGACCCTATATGAGTAGTTTACATTAATTGACGTATTAACTAAATTAGTAAATTAGCCGTTTCAGGTAGTTAGTTGACAAATTGTAACCAAATGCTGACCAAATGTAGATTCAGAAAAGCATAAAAATGTTTAAAACTGGTTAGTAACAATGTATTCAAAAAACGAGATCTACAATCTATAATTATACAAAACAAAAAAATATATACAAAAGTAGAAGGTGTACATAGTAATAATCACTGCACATCCCTGGTCGGTATTACCCTGAGGCCTGAACATATATTTTTTTTATGCATACTAACGTTTTATATTTACAATTGTGTCCATGCTATAGTATTAGTAGGGACAGTGATTTTCCGTTTAAAAAAATTGCCTTTTCCGTTTAGGAAAATCATGAATTCCGTTTCAAAGTAAAGAAAAAATGGAAATTCTGTTTTGCCATCCTTTGAAAGAACCTTTAGGGTAATGTGTTAATAATAAAATCGTCGTAATTATAAGTCATTTCGCTCTGAAACTTGCCTGAATGTAAACTATATCATTTCCAATGCTATTGTCGACTTTTTTGTAATTTTATTGAAATTTCCATGTAATATGTTCAAATTACGTTTTTTGCGTTTTTACGTTTGAAAACATCTTTTCCATTTCCAATGGCCGTTTCCGTGTTTTCCGTCCGTTTTCCTCAATCGCGGAAAATCACTGTCTCTACTATAGTTTTGAACCATGTTAGTTGTTGACTCACTGCATATCAGTATTTTCATGTGTGGGTACATGTAATTTTTATTAGGTTTCAGACTTGCACTTCAGTATTTTCCATGATGAAACAGGTGAGCGACCACGTGACTTCATGGCTTTCTGCAATGAGAATGTAGATATCATAAGCCCAGCTGTTATGCTACTAACAGGTAATGATATATAATAAATAAATGCTTTCACAGTACTCTGTGTAAAACAGCTTAGAATATATATAGCAATCCGAATATCTGGAAAATGGCAGTAGCATAGCTGAAGGGTGTGGGTGCTGGGTATACACTATTTAAAATGTTTTGCATTATTTTGAATCCACCTGATACCCTGAATAAGCGAGTTCGTAGTTAGCTAAGGGGTTGTGTGACGTCACAGGTCACTGGGTCATTAGTGACAAAAATCGGCGAAATCTCGAGTGCGGCGTGAGCTCTCGGTTCAGTACATATATATTATCTGATATTATGTACATGTATTCTGTGTACGTGCACACGCATGCACGCCCTCACGTGTACGTGCACACGCGAAGACTCACTGTAGCATTACAACGACACAGGTGCATGCGTATATGTACTGTGTGGCCGAAATACGAAATGTTTTTCACAAATGACCTAACCCAGAAGAGTTCGTGGCAAAGTTCGCACACGCACAGACTGTAATCACGAACTCGCTTATATACATGTACAAGTACGTTCATATACTGATTTTGTTTAAATTTTATTTTTAATGAAATTATACAGCTTGTTCAACATGCAGTATTAGTTAGTTGGTATGTAGAGTGAGAAATTAACGCAAGTCCGGAGTCAAATACTCCCTGATTTACTGTCGGACTCCCTGGTTTGACATATATCCAGGAGTCCGTGTGGCTCCATGAAAATTCTGCTATACTGATTGGTCATTCCAGAGCATGGCCTCCCGGAATTAGCATATTTTTTCAGTAAATGTCCAAAGAAAATTTGGCAGACGTGCAACTGCATGAATCTTCAAAATAAGCAGATGCTTATTGCTAATAGCACAGTATTAGTTTAGTTTTGAACTTCAGACTGCGGAATCCCTCATTTTGCTGCGGACTCCCTCTTTTTGAGGGCCTGTTGGATTCCCTTGTTCAAAAGTTAATTTCTACCCCTGGTATGGCTGAGATGCTCTCAGTATGTTGCATCTGTTTATGAGCGTATTTAAAGCGTAGATGACCAACTTGAAAAAAAGATAACAGACTTGTGACATTAGTCACATTTGCCTAATGATATATCACAAAATTAAACCTACATATCTACTAACAATGTGGCAGTGGAAATAGATCCATGCTTACGTACCTATGTTAATCATTTTGAATATACCTTTACCTGATAATTAATACATTTAAATATGCATTACCTTTTAGCAAGTTTCTGTTACAAAGGTGGTTATAGTAAAATGTTTGCATTTGATCAAATCTCTTTCTGTTGTCTAGGTTATGTTTTATTCTTGTAGGTGATATTGTAGATGCCAAAGGTCAGTTGAACATTGGCTCGCAGCAGTATGTAGAAGAGTGGAAGATGTATGGAAATATTCTGAACAGCAGTAATGTTCTTCAAAAAACCAAGGTTTTAGACATCAGAGGCAACCATGGTAATATTAATCACTAATATGTTGGCAATAATATAGTCCCATTTTACTCCCAGAGTCATTTTTAGGCTTTGCCATTTCCCGAGTGCACTTTCTATGATACAATATATTCCATGTTTACATGTGTGTATGTGTGTGCATGCATGTGTAATTTTATCAGGAATTTTTGCACCATAATTCTGTTAATAAAAAAAAAAATTCAATCTTGGCAGTTATTTCATCATTTCTAATCAAATTGGATATGTATTAATCAACTAAATGTATTCATGGTTTTCAGATTCATTCAATGTACCTACACATGAAGATCAGGAGAATTATTTCAGGTAATTATTATTGCTAATTTCTCAACCCCTTTATTGTATTGTTTATATTGTGTATATGTGTTTACATTCAATTAAATATTAATTTAATTGTTGCTTAATTAGCCCCTACTTGGTTATGGCATGTGTACATTTAGGTATAAATTAAATAAATGTCTCAAATGATGTGAATTTAGGAAATATTCTGCACAAGGCCAACAAGGGAATCTTCACTCATACCATTACATACACAAGGATGGCGATGCTGAGTATTCCTTTATAGCTGCAGATGCAACCTTGTTGCCTGGACCAAAACGGCCCTTCAATTTCTTTGGTTATTTTCAAGAGGTAGGTATATAAGTTAGACTTGATCTCTTCAATTTTATGCTGCTTTCTTAAAAATTGTATTTAACTCATTTTAATATAATAGAGATTTAGTTATTCCTCTAAAATAGTGTAGTATAAGTAGTTACTACAACTGAACAAAAGCTGTATCGAAACTATTTTTGTACACAGGAAGAAATGACATTGCTAGAAAAATTTGCAGAGGAGAGTCTTTCTAGTAGTGGAACAGTGTGGTTTGGGCACTACCCAACCTCAATTATGTTTGCTCCTTCTCGATTCAGGCATGTTATGAGGTAAAGTACTAGTGATCGTTAAACGACACTGTCAGATAAATATTGTTTTATAGTGTGGTTATATCATGCTTTATAAATAAGGATGATTCCAAAATGCTTAAACCTATACTTGTCAGTTGTCTAAATTGCTCCACGTCCACGTAGCAACTATTTGACACGTAAAACTACAGTGTAATCTGTGCCTGGTGTACCAGAGTGGTCAAAGAGCAGATCTCTGAACCCTTTTTAACTTGTAGGTTAAAACAGTACTGCCTTTGTGTTTTATAATTTGGGTCGGGGATTATGTCAAAAAACTGTCCCACTTTATAATTGGGTACCATATGTCGAAATTCAGTGTTTGAAATGGTTTTCCAGGCTAGTGTGATGGACCCACCATGTCAATGTAAATTATCTGCA
This sequence comes from Priapulus caudatus, assembly GCF_000485595.1. Taxonomy (NCBI): domain Eukaryota; kingdom Metazoa; phylum Priapulida; class Priapulimorpha; order Priapulimorphida; family Priapulidae; genus Priapulus; species Priapulus caudatus. Next base: position 82,958 of record NW_014577838.1, read on the forward strand.
TTGATTCAGATTAATTAATCAGTTATTGTGGTTTTAACTCTTTTATAAACAACAATGCAAACTCAGTAAATAGCTTCGTACAATTTCATGGAGCACGATGTGTATTCTGTTTTAACACAAAAGAAGTGTTTGTGTTATGTTTGATACTTGTTTGTAGGTCAGGCTTGGCCTACATGTGTGGACATCTTCATACATTGGGAGGAATTATCGATAGGATGTATGCTTTTCAAAAGACTGGAAACCTAGAACTAGAGTTAGCAGACTGGAAAGACAATAGAAGGTATAGCTTTGTATAAAAAATTTAAATTATTGCATTTTAATAATTTTATATTACTCTGTAAAAATATTCCACATGTACACATATTCAAGTGTTGTATCACAGGTTGCATTTTCCTTTGTCTGATTGTTGATATCAGTGACACTGACTTCATTGATTCTAGATTCTTGCTTTCTTCACTGATTTCTTTGCTGTGTTTACACGTTCTCACAGGTATAGAGTTGTGGCAATTGACCATGGATTGCTGTCATTTGTTGATGCGCAATTTAGAAAGTGGCCGATTATTCTTATCACCAACCCTAAAGATGCAATGTTTGAGATGCCATACCATGAGCCTCTAGAGAGTATGCTGAATTCCACTCATATCAGGTACCCGTGGCTAGACTGCCCATTATCAATAATCGTTCGATTGTGCCAATTCAAGCTGGGACGTTTTTTTATCAATATGTGGAAGCTATATGCATTCATTTCTCTTGAAAGTGTTTTGGTTTTGATTATGCACAAATCTTTTCTTAACAACACACTTTTATTGGACTAAATGCCATTTAGGAAAGTTTTTATAACAAATCAGGTGTTATGGTAAAATGCAAAACACTGATTGATCTCACTCAACTCAATCCACTTTCAATTGATCGTGATTCAGTAAATTTGCACTGGATTTACAAATTCCTAAAGCGATCCTGTTGTCATGCACACTGGTATATTGAAAGCTCATGGTTATGTCTATTTTGTGATAGGATATTGGTGTTTTCTCCGGGTGCTGTCAAAGCAGTGAAAGTGCGCATTGACAACGATCAGTGGAAGGACACTGTGCATGTCAGCGGACCTCTGTATGTTCTGGCGTGGGACCCCAGAAAATTCAGCACTGGTGTTCACACCATACACGCAACTGCTGAGGTGCAATATAGATTTCTGCTATTGTATTGCTATGGAATTTTGTCGAGCATTTTTCGTTTTCATCGAACTAGTTTCGTGTGATCTAGTGTGCCTACCAAAACCTAGTTGATTCTTAAAGTCCGATTATTTTGCCTAAAATACGTGATGTGTATTAAGATCACGTCCGTAGATGAGAGCACTGAGTGAGAAATCACAGTGCCCATAAGTGAATAGTCCAAGCTCACAATTACTCATGCTCATAAGCTCACATATAACGAAAAAAAAAGTGAACTAAACAGTGATTTCCTTGCCTCAAAGGGCTATTGTGAGTAGTGTCTCTACCCTAGTATTAGTAACACCTAAGTTTCGATCAGTTTTCATTCCTCATTTTAGAAATGTTTATCAAAATAATTTTTAGGTCCTGTCCTTGCTGTGCTGACCATGATAATGTGATGACCAAACAATCTTCTATTAATTTCGAACTGACAAAGTAGGGAACGTTTATCCAAACTCGTGTTCTGTTGAGTGTCATATTACATTATGTTTTAGGATGAAGAAGGCTATCATGGCAGCATCTCGCAGCAATTTTCTTTAAGTGGCAGTCCTGTACAACAGCTTAGCTTGCTGGCACGCCTGCTGCTGATGACAAATATATGCACACTCGTAAGTAACATGGAAATAATTGTAATGCATTTTTATTAGAATGAATTTAACGTAAAAACATTATTTTTCGATTTTGATTTTTCTTTACAACCCGGTCATGTAGCTGAGCTAGTTATTTAATCTTCTTTGTTTGCATTTTACATTATTTGTCACCAACTGGATTTTGTGTGGTTTTGTCGTGTGATTGTGCTGCTGTTCAGCATGTAAGCATCCGTCAGGAATTGTCATGAAAGCAGTGGTTGCTTACTAACGAGAACACTTTAATAATTTCTCTTTATTAATATTGCATTTCCAAGGTTGGGTATGGGTACATATATATGTATATATAAGATAAAGCTTTATCGGTTATCAAGTAAACTGTAAAATGTTATTACACCTGAATCCTGATGGGTGTAGGTAAAATAGACTCTTCTGAATAAAGCCATAGTGTTGAGTGTCAAGTCTATCTATTTGTATTGTTTAGTAAGGAGCATTAATATATGGTGTTGATTTTCATTCTGATAGCTACAATCAGTGTTTGCTGTTCTACTTGGACTTACTGTGATTCCTCTGACAGTTCTAAAGTTCTACAGACCACGCCCTCAATGTAAGTATTACAGATATGAACAGAGCAATGTCTGGTTTACCCAAAATTAGTAGTAAATAAAATGTATTTTATGAAAAGTATAAACATTATTTTGATGGCATGCTTGTTGGTGGCAGAACAATAGAAATATTTTTTGATGAAGAGGGCAATACTTGTTTTTGCACTATAAGGGGAAAATGTAAATACTGTATGATAACAACAATGTAAGACTACAAAACTAACCTCAATTATGTACATTAAAATGCTGTAATGTGTTCATGATTTTTCCTCCTACATAGTTTTGTTCTAATTATTGCATGAACTTTGTGCTTCAGAAAACGTTTGAAATCTAAAGAGAGCTGCATTTTTACTGAATATATTTAATGTTGTTTCCTTCATGTTGCAGTTAATTATGGTTGTTCTCCCATATCATGGGTAAAAGTGTTGCTATGGAGACTGCATTTGCTTGCCAGTGTGAACGAACTGTTTTACCCATTGGTGCTCTCTGCAGTTTTCCTTACAGCAGGTAATTAACAGTTTTGGAATCGCTTTGTAAAGATACATCTAAAGGTATAGTTGTATGGTAATGCTACATGCATGGTAATTGAAATTCTCAGTGGTACACTAAAACACGTGTTCCTCCTATCATGTGTAGACACGCCAATCTGTGTAAACTGCTTTAATTTCACGATAATATGTGTACATCACATGCTTGCAAAATGATTTATAGTAGTGAATGAGATTGATTTTATGGAAATAAAGAGCAAATTTTTTTATTATCGTGTAAATAATTACACATCTTATTGTTTTGTTATGACAATACACAGGTCCATTCTTTGTTGGAGAAGCGATGGATGGCCATATAGCTGTGTTCTTTGTGTGGGGTATATACATCAAAGGATCTTATCTACCGGGAGATGTAACATTCACATATGGAATCGCACATGTAAGTATTTGTCAGATTTTTATAAACAACACATTAACCTTGATTGGAGGTATATACTAGATGTAACCTATTTATCTTGGAGGCAGTGTGATTAGTATTCCCTTTATATACCTGTTTTCCTTCTACACTAATCTGCTTCATCCTGCTTCATCCTGCTTCGTCGTTGCATCTCATTTGAATGTTTCTGGACCATTCTGCCTGTTGAGAAAATGAGCTACATATACCCTCATTCCTTTAAAGGAACAGTAGCCTCTAGGTTCTAGGGTTATTTTCAGCTAATTTAGGTTATAATTGCATGTATGGCTGTGTGTATGTGTCTGTATGGCTGTGTGTATGTGTATGTATGGCTGTGTGTATGTGTGTATGTCTGTATGGCTGTGTGTATGTGTGTATGTATGTCTGTCTGCCCGCGTTTGTGTGTGATTATGTGTGCGTGTGTGTGTGCGCGCACGTGTTCGTGCATGTGTACGTACGTCTGTATGTCTGCGTGTACGTACGTGTGTATGTCTGTATGACTGTATATATGTGTGTATGCCACGCTGCGTATGACTGAAGGCAGCCACAAGTGGCTGCAGCATGTTACCTGCAGCATTGTACCTTTAGTGTGCTTTGATTCTCATGGGCGCACGAATATTTTAACATACTCGCAGACCCCTGGAGTCTATTCAAGTTCGCTTCAAGCTGTGACTCGAACCACACTCGGTTTTCTTAACCCTTTCGATTGAATTAGAACGCTGTACCCTGTATTAACTGGACCCGGCTTAGTACGTGGTTTCACACTCCCCGCATAACCGATCGAAAAACAACAGCCACTTGTCAGCAAAAAGTGGCGCTAGCATTACCGGTCGTTTCATAGCCTCGCTCAGTTTTGTAGAATAAATCGTTACGTGTGGCGATGGCGCGTAAGAATGTCAGTCTCTACGCGAGATCGGATTCAATACTCGTTTCAAATGCGCGATGGAGTCCATAATAGAAATGGATTCTATTATGGATTCTTGATTTAAATTTAATGTCTCTCGGTGGCAGGTATCGACATTACTGCTACTGCTACGGCTGAGAGCGTCTATGTCCCCCAGCGTACTGCCAGAACGTACCCTGGTACTATCTAATATGCCGGAACGTACCTCGCCTACTCCACTAACGAGTCTAGGGAGTCGCCTACTACTACTCCCTAACCCTAACCATATCAGATAGTTACCAGGGTACGTTCCGGTATACCGGACTGTACCCAGGGTACGTTCCGGCAGTACCCTGGGAGACATAGACCCTATGAGCACTGCTAGGAAGGCATGCGCACAGTCTGTGTAAGAGTATTATGGGCATGTGGTGAGAAAATCCCCTCCCCCTACCATTAGGGTCACAGTGCAAATGGAACTGAAATAGTTAGCATTCATTCTGCCGACACCCGTGTGAGTTGTACAGACACGTACATGTACGCAGGCGATTGAGTGTAATCAGTTACCAGGTCACGAATTCTACAGCAAAACCTTCAAACTGCCACTGCAGAGATGCATGCGGATTTCCTTGTCATTTCGGATTCATTAGTCAGTCACTATTATTCACGTAACTCATACGAGCTTACCCCCTTGTGTGAACAGCGAACGACTCGCTCACTACGTACACATAATTAGCGATTCAACAAGATTTAACAAGAATTAATTCAATGCGATAATCTGGAATTTGCGAGAATTTGTTTCCCCAATCGTCCGCTTACGACACGAGAAACTCGGAATAGTTGTCGAAGCCCCAACGAATCATCGAGACAATAAAGTTTAACGAGATGTGCCATTAGGGTGGTGGATGAGGACATCACTCGCTGCATCCTCCTCAGCTGCAGCCTCAGCTTCCGCTGCAGCCTCAGCTTCCGCCAGCTCACCTGAGGTTTGCCGTTGTCAGTCCGTTGCTCCTGAAGCCTGAAGCCATTCTCAAAGTGCAGCATGAGTTTGCAGTCCTTGCCCTGCCACGTCACGTGACACGTGATCTCCTGCACGTGTGCTGCCGCCTGGTGGGCGCCGGAGACGAGCACGCGCGTCCATGTTGCGAGGTCGCGGTTAGACTCCAGCTTGAACGTGTGAACCTCGACGCCCTGTCGCGTTCCCGTGCGCGTCCCGAACGTCAACGCGTCCGTCACCCCCGGGATCGCGTGACCAGACTTCCCGGTGGCGCCTCCTGCCTGCGTGACGCGCGTCGCGAGCAGCGGGTGCGTCACGACGGGCGTCGCCCACTCCTCCTTCGTCCACGGAACGATGTCGTACAAGAGAGCATCCTTCTCGGTGACGGCGACGAACACGGGCTTCCACTGGGGGGCGCTGTCGGCGCCGGCGGCGACGCGCTCCGACATCCAGCCCATGTGACGGATCTCGCTCGCGTCGGGAACGTTCGTTAGCATGCGGTTGGCGTCGGCGACGGCGGCATCTGCGAGTATCGCGAGGTTTCCGTGCGCGGCGTTGAACCAGAGGTTGGCGTCGGCTGCGTCGGCCGCGCGCAGCACGCAGGAGTGCCGGCCGTCCGGCGAGTGCAGCTCCAGGGTGCGCATGTCCGGGTCCGGCATGCTCAGGTTGCGCGTGAGGTAGGCGAGACGTAGCGGCACCGACTTCGCGTCCGAGCGCGACCCCCGCGCCACAGCTGCTGCCGCCGCCGGCTGCTGCTGGTCCTTCGGTAGGAAGCTGTGCTGAGTCTCCCAGCCTACGTCGGAGAGAGCGGTCGTCTTGCGGAAGTATGGCGTGACCTCGCGGAGGTACTTGACCTCTAGGTCGACGACCTTGCCGGCGCGCTTCAGGGCGCGGACGGCGTCGTCGTGGGTAGCGTCGCGCAGATCCTCGGCGTTGACGGAGAGGATGGCATCGCCGACGTAGAGCTGGTGCGTAAGGTCGGCCGCCATGCCCTTGAAGATCTTACTGATGAGGATCGGCATCTTGTTCTCCTTGCCGCCCTTGATACTGATGCCGAGCCCGTTGTTCTCCTGCTTGACGACCCGCACGGCGCGCTTCTGATTCGCTACGATGCTCTCCGGGAGGTTGTCTACGGGAGCAGCGGCGGGGCTTCCACCGTTACTGGTGCCGTCAACGTCGCCATTCATGTGCGTTTCGTAAGTGTCGTCGAGGCTGAGCGACAGGTAGTCGTCGTCGAGGGTTGCGATGACACGGTACCATTGCTGTCGTGAATAAACCTCGAGAACTCCCGTTCTCGCAACCGCCTTGCCCGCCATCTTGCTTCGCTTCTGTTGTTATTCTCGCCGGCAGACAGTGATTTCTCGCGATAGCGCGCGGGTAGAAACCGAAAGCTGTGTGTTCGCCTCACTAGATGGCGCTACATGGTTCTGTTAAAAACAACCATGTAGCGCCATCTAGTGAGCGCATATATCTGTATTCAATATCTATGTACATATCTATGCTATTATCAAACGAGTTATTTTCGGAAATTACTTTATTTTTAGAATTTATACTTACTTTCATATTTACTTCACTTTTTTACTTACTTATATTGACAGACAGCATTGTGAAAACAAACGAGTCCTACTCTTCATACCATTTATTAATTTATATAGATAATTATGTAGCAGATTGATAAAACAATTACTTAGGTGCACATTCTACATTTTACAATTACAAGTATTAACTTTGTGATAAAACGATAGGATTCAAAGGTTAATTCATCAAAATATTATATTCATATATAAATATCATATATCATCATATATTTATATTAACGCGATACTTGTGTTAATCTCCCAAACACACAAAAAAACAAGTATAAACACAACAAACAATTATTTAACATAATCGTATATTTCTTTATTTGTTGGAACCCAACATATAAGTAGTGACGGATGCACGGACACCCCGACGCATGCTTACTCCTGACATCTTATAGCGAGCGGCAGATAACAATCCGTGAAACAACTTGCCTGCAAGTGTCAATTACACATCGTTGCAGCAGCTATACAAGGTTTTCCCCGCAAACATTTCCACCCCACAGTTACCTTCCAATCATTTTACCAAAGGAAACTTGTACAGTCCCTCTCCACTTACCATACTAAGTTCGCAGTCAATTCACCAATAACTAAATGCGATTAGAGCAAACTATTTAAAATAACCAAACGTTCTAGCTGGTTTATCATACAAAATAGGCGGCAAAAATATAGATACAGTATAAATATAGAAACTACGCCGAGCAAGAGATGAAACTAACATTACAGCGGCTAAACTTTACACTAGAAATGCAATGTTTGCCACATGTTAGGAGCAGACCACAAACATTTTGCAAAATCTAAATGTCATCACTTTCACGAAATTCCCCGGATTCACGAATTATATAAACACCGCAGGCTGCAAGTAGAAAATTCATCACATCACTAGCATTTACCACCATGAAGGATCAGTTACAAAAACTGAAACACAGTAGTTGATCATAAAACTTCTAAAAAATACCATTAAAACAAAGTTAGCAAATTATACATACATGTATATGCATGTGTTCTAACCCAGGAAAGAATTTCTAGCAACACTGGAAGGCAATTTAATTGATTGCACATGTTCAATTTCTTTGTTATCAAAACTACAATACCATATATCTGTCACTGATCCTTGCAAATTTGCAAACCCATTTCCTCACCAGTACAAATCTAGAGGGCCAGCAAGCATGAGGCAAACCACTACAGTTACACAACCAATGGGTGGTAATCTTCTTCTATTGCCCTTCCTCACATCTAAAGGAGAAACATTCATATACAAACATCACAGCACCCAGTTCACACGATATGTGTAGGTATATACATACACTCATACACGCACGCACGCACACATATATGGATATCTTCACTTGATTTCTAAAAAGTGCTGAAAGGTGTCACTCGTGGGCAGGGGGCAGCACTGCATCTAAACAGATTATCACAGATTGGTCGACGAATATAAAAACTGAGCTGGAGATCTTGAATGATAGGCACGTGCCACCGAGGGTGCATGATAGAGGGCAGGACAGTAGGTCTGCCTCATAGATATAGGAAAATAACCCCTCGCAATAACAACTGCTGGTACAGCAATTGCATATGGGAAAACCCAATCAGAGCTGAGCATAAATTCACTTGGATGGAGGCAAGCGATGGCCCGAGTGACTGACTGTAGAACATCTCCTTCCTCCTATTACATATCTACACAGTCTGCATAATCCGGATGGAGTTTATATAACACAGAAGTACTTCTGAAGTAAAGCAATGCCACTGATATGCCAGACACGTTAAGGGTGTTGAGCTGGTTCCACAAGACGAATAACGATGAAATATGATAACTTCTAACAAATGTCAACTTCAGCACTGCAAAACAAACCACCCTTCCTACGTCACAATCGCTACAAATACTAGCAAATAGCTGCACGTAAATAAAACTGTATAGCGTGGATCTATGTACAGTGCATCACGGTGGGAGAGCACTGTATAGCGTGGATCTATGTACAGTGCATCACGGTGGGACAGCACTGTATAGCGTGGATCTATGTACAGTGCATCACGGTGGGAGAGCACTGTAGAACGTGGATCTATGTACAGTGCATCACGGTGAGCCAGCACTGTAGAACGTGGATCTATGTACAGTGCATCACGGTGAGCCAGCACTCGTTATAGCGTGGATCTAGATACAGTGGCATCACGTGGCGACAGCACTGTATAGCGTGGATCTATGTACAGTGCATCACGGTGGGCAGAGCACTGTATATACGTGGATCTATATACAGTGCATCACGGTGGGAGAGCACTGTATATCGTGGATCTAATTACAGTGCCCGATCACGGTTGAAGCCAACTGTATAGCATGGATCTATATACAGTGCATCATGGTGGGACAGCATTAGCATGTATCAATGCAATGCATCAAACTAAAAATATCGTGAAACATCACCACGCTGTAACGCACGCCACGGTCGCCACGACATGTACAACACACAGCATGGATGCCGGGACACACGCACATGACATCATCGGTCGTTTATAGAGGATCCAGAATCTCGACGAAATTCACAGGGAACATTCCGGTGTGGCCGTGGCACATCCCAACCATCCAGTCCTTGTCTACCTCCTCCACCAGCTGAATGACATCACCAGCCTGAAACGGACGAAACAAACGGTTAGCTTTTCGCATTTTATGCTACAGATTTAGTTGCGACGGACAACTGTCAGATGCAATTACAAAATTACAATTAGGATTACAATAACAGATAGAATTGTCACAGCCACTCCTTATGGTCACACTACCGTTAATGGCATCATGTCTATAGTCAACACCGTCTAAATCAGCCGCATGGTAATGGTCACACAATGCTGCAAGCACCAGGCTGTTACATTAAACCACAGGCAATTTAAAAGCAAAAGGATTGTAATATCTTATAAACGACATATAGTTTCAGTTATAATATGGATAAATTTGCCCTAAAATGAATATCGTTCGGTTAAATAGCATTTAGGTATAAATATAATTGCACTTTTGGGATTAGCCCTCGGTCATTTACCTGCAAAATAAAAATGCAAATACGCAACTTTTTCAGGGTGGCAGCACGGTCGCGGGTGTCATGGCGCCGTTCAAATTTCGTAGCGTTGATGTGTAAATAATTAATTAAGTATCTGGTGACAAATACATGTGGGTATAGACGATTTGTTATACAGTAAGTACAGTTGTATGCAGTAAAATCCTAGAGGCTACTGTCCCTTTAATTAGAAAATACGTGGTTGATGGTTACCAGGTAGATCCTGTCTTTCAGCTGCTTACCTTCCACTTACCGATGATTCTATGCCTTGCCGCCGTCATTGCGAAGCGATACCAGGCGAAGTTTCTGACTGTAGGTAGGACGCTATGCCTTGTGTTTCCTGTGCTCGTCGTGCTTCTCTACAAGATCTGGTGGTGTTTTACTTTCTACATAGCCTATGGTTACCTAACACTACTGCTGGGTCCAATCACCAGCTGGCCAATCGTTCTGGGCATGCTGTTGTTTAAGCGTGCCACTCAGTTTGATGGGTCGAAATTAAGGAATGGGGAGTATGTGCTCAATCTGCATCCTGTTGAAAATTGTGGTGCAGAAAACACGACGCTTTAGCAATATCCTACCGGTCTACTTTCTTTATTGAAATCAAAATGGGGTGCAGATTTTTACCAAATTTAATAACTAAAATCTTTAGGCATACATTTAACAAATCAGAAGATCAAGAAACCAATAAGAAATCTTTTAAGTCTTAGTGCCTTAGGCTTCGCCTATTTAACAGTAGTTTGTGTGAAATTATCCTGCGTCGTTTCCTTGACATTTTGAAAGGGTTTATATTTTTCTGTTAAATGAGCCTGCATGCTTAGTTTTTAATAAATTATTAAGTACACGGTACATTGATGTACGATTTTCCAGTTACGACCAAGTGTGAAGTTAGAAATTGTTCTTCTGTTACGTTGAATGTCATTGTGTAAAGGTCATATATTTTGAGGATTTTCCCATTATTTTACCAATCTCCAAAATTTGACCTGTTACCTGCCTAAAATATTTACCATCCCAATATTTACCATTGAACTACGTATTGTTTTTTGCACCCATTTTCTCGTGCATATTAATATGTGCAGCTTTGCGTAAATTTAATATTGATTCATGTGATTTATGAAATACTTGTAAATTATTGAGTGAAATACTATATCAATATTAAATGCTTATCATTATTTTTGTTCTCGTTATAAAATATTATTACTGTTTACTAGAAAAATTGCTTTATTTAAAACATTGCAGGTGTAGCAGAACTGTAACCCACTGATATTAAATAAAGTTGATTAATTTGTTGAATATATCTGCAGATACGTATATATCAATCTATAGTCTATGTATTAATGTATATATCTATATTACACATGTATTATGTGTGCTGCATTTTTTCCCTTATTAAATATAACGAGTGTATTTCAGCTCTATGAAAACTAGTCCATACAAGACCTCACAACAAAGATATTGCATGGTTTCAGTAACTCTAAACAGTATAAATTTACCATAAGTATGCAATAATATTATAATCGAAAAATCTCTTAAAAATCTAGCCTAAATACAGTCCAGTACGCTGTGTGATGGATGTTTTATTTTCAATTTTAGTAAGTGTGAACTTTCTGTATTTTTTTAATTGAAGTTACATAACAGAGAGATCACTGTTATTAGAGGTAAATAGATAGGCAAACGAGCCCACACGGTGGCATAGGGCATAGGTATGTGAGCAGTGAGAAACATGTATGCAGTAACTTTTTCAGAGCAGCCGTGACAAATATTACCATACAACCACTTCCACGTTTGGTTTGACCGATTGATAAATTTGTTACACAAACAAAATTTACATAAAAATGTATGCAGCCACCAAAGTCAGCAGAAATGGGGAAATGGGTCAACTTCACCTGGCACACTTAATGACTAGTTGACACCTTAAGATGTTCAAGTTTTTACTAGATACAGTGTCCATACACCGTGATGGAAAAACGTAAGGGGATAGCACCATACTTAGTTTTTATAAGCTATTCATAAATCAGAGAAGATGGCATAGGTAGAGTTCATAAAATACTTTGAAGATCTGTTCGCCAAGTGCTAATTTAATCCAGTTTAAACAGTATAATATCAGTTAATGAATAATTTATTATTTATTATTAACATAAAATTACAATAATAAGTTCATTAATAGAAATTCACAAGCACAGAAATATTTTATAATAATTATGTTTCATGGGAATATTTTAATAATTGAACATCTGCATAATATTAATATTAATAGGACGCAACCACATGAACTTGTATATACTTGATTGCATATTAAGACACCTAGTTTAAATAACATTTATCAATGCATAAACAATAGATGCATAAATCAAAATCTGCCAAACCCCTGTTCAGCGATGCTATTTGATACAGCCACTCTACAGCCAAGTTTTCACAAAGTATGATATTTGACAGACTCAGTATATTTACAATTATTGGCATAAGTATGTGAGCTGTTTCAATGTTTTTCAGCTAAGCAATATACAGGTATATTGATTGCTTATTCTAATCTAGTCATGAGTTCCTCAGTGTTTTAAGAAAATGTTACTGTACAAGTTGTATTTTATGAGAAGCCATGATATATGAATAAAAATGATATTGGTATATGGATATTGGTATTTGTTGAGTGTATGTACAATACAAACCCTGATCTATTTTACAGTTTAGGCCTAAGATAAAATATTGCTTGTTTTCCCTTTACCGACCGACTCGCCAAAACGCCGCTACTCGACACATTTTATTGGCCGATTAAAACAAAACAAAAATTATTTCGTTTCGCCAAAAAAAAAATCAAATTCGTTCTGCAAAAACAATTACACAAAACAGAATATACAATATACATACACACATCTTGTCAAAACAAAATAAAAAAGATTTTTCACCTACCTACCTACTCGGTACCCTGAGAGGCGAGTAGGTAAATGGGAAACAAACAATTTTTTAAGGGTGGCCTTATTATATACTTATATATGTGATTCTTTTCTCCAATGTGGAACACTGATTCACTTGCATGAACTCACTCTTCTGTTCTTATCCAGTAGAATGTATCCACTTTATTATCTGTTGTTATAAAACAATCAATCATAAGGTGTTGTATAGAGTCCTAGGTCTGGAACTCTCATCATCAGAATTTCTGGTTTTGAAAGGCCTCCAGTCTGGTTTTTGATCTGATAATCTTAACAATATAATTGTAACACATAACCTAAGCCGTAACTTGAAGCAAAATCTACACAATATGAAATGAGGCAGAAATGAGGCGTATGCAACTCCAGCCTCGAGATTGGACGCTCGGAGCATGTACATATTTATGAGAATTACTGTCCTAATGTCTATAATTTAGACAGTGTCACCGATCATTTTGAATGAATTTACATGAGAATGCACTGGCAGCTCTACTGATTGCTTTCCTTAATAAATTTATCAGCTGAGAAAGAAGCATTTCCTACATACCCAATAATAAATTATAAATAGGATGAAAACAGTTTAAACACTAGCTTATACAACTGTATATATCGATATGTGTGTGTGTGAGCGTGCATGAGTGGGTGGGTGCCTGTGTTAGGTGACAAACCTGCACTGCTGTCGTCGTCTAGTACCATCTCCGCCATCCGAATGTCACAGTCCTGACAGAAGCGCGGCGAATGACTCGGCCCCCGCGGATAGTACTCCTCGCTGTCTGCCGCATACTTGCGGATTGCTCCGCCGTGATGGCTCTCTCGTTCTCGCTGCCACACGTAGTGATCTGGACACAGCTTCATCACCTATGAGGTGCCCATATTTTCTGTTGTGGTTTTTAACTAAAGTAATTTTTTGGGGAAACGTGCAGCAAGAGTCGTTCCAATTTAATAACTTTCACTGACAATTCAATATCGATAAAATAAACCAACAATGCCCGCATTACCTACTGACAAGATCATTTCTTTAATAAGGTAATTTAATTATATGAAGTGATTATGAATTAATAAATATTTTTTTAATGATCATATTTCATGATTTAGGGTACACACATTTTACTCAAATAGGTCTCCAAAAGCTAACTCCTATTAGCTGAAGGTTGGTGTAGTTGACATTATTATAACAAAATTCGTTTAGCTGTGATTAGTTATGTTATACACCTCAGCAGAATGGCCTATTATACTATCCAATGCTGGTTGTTAGGAGTGCTTATGAAATACAAGGAATTTGAAAGGGGAAACAAAGGTGTGCCTTATTTATGGGGACCATATATCTGGTAGTAGGTAGGGTTGTTATGTAGTGACACCTTTTTTCAGATTGGTTTTTGAAAGATTTAGATTGGTTCAGATGGGCATTCATCTAATGCGCTGGAGCATGTTATAAGCCACAAAATGATCAATGCATGATGCTTGGGACCACGGATATAATTACAATATAGCACAAACATGCAAATACCTCTTCACAGCATCTCCTACTGACAAGGGCCCTGTAGTCAATTCTTCTTAACAGCTGGTCTCGTTTCTGCAAGAATCTAGGATATGTTTTTCTCCAGCGATCTCCAAGAAGCCATGGAAATATTTCATATTTTAACTCTTCTTCATCTTCCTCCATGTCATTTGCAAGGTACCTGTACGTAATAATATAATGTATTATTATGTTTAAAAATTCCTGATGAGCCTACAGTTTGCAATGTTGTTTCACTTGTATACTGTATGTGTATCTATGTGGGCTACTGATCATTTTTATTCAAGAAAAATGTGGGACAGTTGTCAATTTTTGGTATTGTAATGTAAAATCCATGACTCCCAATATTGTCCTATATGCCCTATATTCACGTGAAGATGCAGTTTGCTAGTTTCCTGTGCTTAATTCTACTGCAGGTTCTGGCTATGAAGACTGCTCTTTCACATAATGCATGTATGTATAGCTGCATGTAGGGTTTCCTAAACTTTTAACTATAGCTATTATTCATAATTTTATAATTCATATATTTAATAAACCTGTCGATCTGCTCTCGCCCATATACATATAAAAAATAAAGCAATACTTACAATCCAACAAAGAAATTGGTTCTTGTGTATTCACGTAGCTTGAACTGCCCTCGTTTGAAATATGCAAGCACCATTGCCACTAGGAACTACCAAAAACAAAGGTGATTGTGCATGTGAGCTTTTGTAAGATACACGTGCACACAGCAGAAGACAGCTATGCACTTCATGCTACAGCATAGCTGTTCATTGCGAACATTATAGCTCAATGGCGTCATATGATGAGCTCAGCAAACTCAAGTTGGGCCCTGCATTTGGTATGGATGGACGGACTATGCCAACGTTATAAACATGTCAACAAACAGCATAGCAGGCGTGTTTAGTAATACACTATTATGTCACACTATGATGTAATTTGCACAAGCCTCGTCTACACGACTTAAGCTAACTCGAGTTAAGCTAACTCGAGTTAAGCGTTAATAACTCGAGTTAGCGATTATGTAGCGTTTTATTATGCATGCGTGCGTGCGTGTGTATGTAAACGTGTTTGCGTGTGTGCGTGCGTGCGTGCGTGTGCACGTATACGTGCGTGCGTACGTGTGTACGTACACGTGCGTTCGTGCGTGCGTGCGTGCGTGTGCATACACGGCGCGGGCCGTCCCACTCGACCTGAAGGGCGGAGTCTCACTCGCACTGCGAACTGCAAACAAGAGGCAAACATTCACGTCCCCTCACCACATTGTTCTCTCAATCCGTGGCGCCACCTGCTAATGTAACATTCTTTGCTGCGGCTCGAAATCACGTCGATTGTTTACTCTGGTTTCGGCATAAACCAACTCGACAATCATCCGGTAGATTTCGTGATATTCAATAAGCAAAAATACGCAATAAACGTAATGTATGTTAAATAAACTTGATATCTTGTCGACCATATACAGAACAACAATGTATATAATGTAATGTAATGTAATCATGTAATGTTTCTCTAATATGGGTAGGTATGCATGACTCACCCCGAAACTTTACAGGCTGATCAGCCTTTATTTCGACAAAGGAGGCCGGGAATGACCCCTCCTTGCCGTTGACCCGTCCAATCAACCAATCCTCGTTCACGGAGCCAGTGATGACAACCTTGTCACCACTGCGCAGCGAAAGTTCCGACGGACTGCCCGCATCAAAGCTGTACAGCGCGACAGCATGCTTACTGGCTGGTGCTGCTGCCTAGTGAGAAAGAATAAATTCTTTCAGTAGAGGAATTTTTCCAAGTAAAATTATTATCAAACAATTAGGTCTAGATGATAACAGAAACAAACTACAAGCTGAATGCGCAATAACAAATGTCATTGGACATAGAAATGTTATAATCTGTCAGCACACTTGCAGCTTGACTTTCCGATTGCAAGTCGGCACAGAAAAGTTTTCCCACGAAGGATCGTGATCATTGCAACCGGGAGACGATGCCAAAGGAATCTCACTTTCGTTGCCACGGTGACCGCGTCCTCCAGCGGAAGGTCGATGGGTACATGATCGACGAACGCAGCGGGGAACCTGCCCTCGTTGCCGTGGAAATGCCCGACCAGCCAATCATCGTTCACCTTGCTGACCAGAGTGACCTCGTCTCCTTGCTGAAATTATACGATGATCGTTAACCTCAGTAATTAATCGTGACCACGACCAGCATTTCACTACTAACTGCATTTCACACCGATATTATCTTCAGGCCAATGCAGACGTTGTCTTTAGAATGCATGTGGAATTACATAACTTAAAAATCATTGCCAGCATGAAAAAGATTAGGACAATATTACTGTCTGTATGCGTTACAAAGCGTAGATGGAGTCAGCTCCATCATACTGCTCTGAAAACCCCACATATTCGACAGACATATTCAGCCAGTACTGACTTACTTCTGTAAGTGAGGCACACTGGGATTAACATGAATTTATTCACAAAATAAACATAAATTAATATAAATTAAATAAATAGTCCCACTTGCCTAGCAACCTAGTCTCTCTGTTAGAAAAAAACCCAAATCCGATTCAAATAAAATCGAACGCTAACGCACGCCCTGCGTTGCCCCGGGGCGCCACCTGGGAGCCGTCGCCGGCGACTCACCTTGAACGTGAGCTCGTTCTCGCGACCGTCGAAGTCGTACATGGCCGTCGCCACGCGGCCCGCGCACGACCTCTGCATGACCTCCCGCGGGAGATCCTCGACGATCTCCACGTACACGCTTGGGAAGATTCCCGTCCTCCCCGCCAGCTCTCCCCGCAGCCAGTCGTTGCTGACGCGCTCGCGCAGAGCGATGGTGGCGCCCTCGCTGAACGCTAGCTCGTCGTCCTGCTCAGCGTCAAAGTCGAACCTCGCTCGGCAACGCGGCCCTGTCACGACGCCATGATGCTGTGCAGCGGCGCGCTGTAACCACGACAACAGAGCGGATAAACAAACAACATGGCGGGTGAGAGCAGCTCAACTAATTTGCAAGAACCTGGCGGAATGTTCAGCCATACAGGTGGGCATGTATGCATCCATTCTATGCTCCGCCACACATAATTAAGCAGTAACATGACTGGATTATTGATTATTAATTTAAGTACACAGTCCGACCTCCTTTACCCGGCCACGTCGGGACCGACACCCATCCGGATATGGGATTTGGCCGGATATGAGAGTTATGCTCAAACACAGCATTTCTATGCAGTTCAGTATTTAAGGGTTTATGCATGTGATAATGTATTTACTGTGTTATTTACTATGTTGCTATGATTATTTGTAACAAACTGTCGTGTTTTATCGTATATATGAAATGGAAATAAAATGAAATTAAACAGAAATTTTACCAGAAGCATAGCGGACACGAGCGGACAACACACACACACACGCGCACACACGTATGGTTGGTACATCGCGCGAGTTTTGAGCGAGTTTTGAGCAAGATTTTTAGGTGGAAATGAATGAAAAACAGAGAACATACACTGCGAGATCACGGCCGGTTAATAGAGATTTCCGGATAAAGGATGGCCGGATAAATGAGGTCGGACTGTAATCACTTCACAAAGTAATAAATCTGCCGAATATCTGTTAAATCTCAAATTCCTTAGGAACTAATTCTCAATATTAGTACCAATTTACTCAGCATGAGCGTAAAAATCCGTATATGATCCCGAGGACATTTTTGGAGGAAATTTTCCCCTCTGCCCCCGGGATTTCGCTGCTATAATTCGTGCGACGTACCGGCGCTGCTTTCTGCGGCAGCGGAATGACGACCCGGATGTAGCTCTTGGGGAAAATTCCTGTCTTGTTCACGTTCTTCCCCTTCATCCAGTCGTCGTCGACCTTCTCCAGGATTTCAATGACGTCGCCCGTTGTGAAGGAAAGTTCGTCTGCCTGCTGTCCCACGAAGTCGTGAAGCACGATGCCATGCGGACCCGTTACCTGCGTATAACAACAATGATGCCGTGCTGACCCGTTACCTGCGTATAACAACAATGATGCCGTGCGGACCCGTTACCTGTGTATAACAACAATGATGCCATGCGGACCCGTTACCTGCACGGCATCATTGTTGTTATACAGGACCCGTTACCTGTGTATAACAACAATGATGCCGTGCGGACCCGTTACCTGTGTATAACAACAATGATGCCGTGCGGACCCGTTACCTGCGTATAACAACAATGATGCCGTGCGGACCAGTTACCTGTGTATAACAACAATGATGCCGTGTGGACCAGTTAGCTGTGTATAACAACAATGATGCCGTGCGGACCAGTTACCTGCGTATAACAACAATGATGACGACAACGTGGAGCCTGTGTGAACTGGTCTGATCGGTGTGTGCGTGTGCAATCGCGCGTGCGTGCATGTGGACTCTCTATGATACAACACGTACCGTGTAGTGGTATAGAGGATGGCCCGGCCCCGGTCTGATCGGTGTGTGTGTGCGTGTGTGTGTGTGCGTGCGTGCGTGCGTGCATGTGGACTCTCTATGATACAACACGTACCGTGTAGTGGTATAGAGGATGGCCCGGCCCCGGTCTGATCGGTGTGTGTGTGCGTGTGTGTGCGTGCGTGTGTGCGTGCGTGCGTGAGTGTGGACTCTCTATGATACAACACGTACCGTGTAGTGGTATAGAGGATGAGCCCGGCCCCGGGTCTGATCGGTGTGTGTGCTGCATGAGTGAGTGTCGTGCGTGCGTGAGTGTGGACTGCTCTATGATAGCAACAGGACGCGTTAGTGGTATAGAGGATGGCCCGCGGCCCCGCGTCTGATGCGGTGTGGTGTGCTGCTCATGCGTGCCGTGCGTGAGTGTGGACTCTCTATGAATACAACACGTTACCGCTGTAGTGTTTATAGAGGCATGGCCGGGCCGCGGTCTTGATCGGGTGTGTGTGTGTGTGCCATGCTGCGGTGCGTGAGTGTAGGACTCTCTATGATACAAACACGTAATCGTGTAGTGGTATAGAGAGATGGCCCGGCCCCGGTCTCGGAGGCAGGATTGCCCGCCCGATGTCGTCTCCGCTGCCCGCAATCCAGGCCGTGGTCGCTGCCTTACCGCGCCGCCGCCGTGTGTGGGTGACACTCCATGCGGGGGATTAAAGGGGAGGATGAGGAGAGAAGCAGTGCCGCACTGCGCGTTGACGCCCCGGCGCGTTGAAGCCTCTGTGAGCTGAGGTACTGTGCCTCGGCTGGACGAGGCTGGCGCGCGGCATTCTGCAACAAGCAAAGAACGATTGAATCACACGACAAACGCTCGTCATTCGTAAACGACGAATCATTAAACGTAGTCAACGACGTTCCTAGCTTGGGGTGCGACAGCAGACTGACTGTCCCGTCACTCGCATGTCATGCCGCGGATGCAGCAGCAGCAGTTGAATCAGCAAGGAGGAAAAAACTTGCAGAAGAGGAAACCGTACTTACCCGCTTCACGATTTTAAAAAATGGATGTGACAATTTGTGGCTTATTTTCAACTTAATAAATTAAATTTTTACATCTGCGGTACATAAATTGAAGAGCAGTGTGGCTGGAACATTCGAGCGAGGCCGGAATCAAACAAGACGCTCCAGTAAAATTCTGCCCTAAATTTCAAGCACCCCTTACAATAGCGTGCTCACGGTTTCTCACACTTGACTGATTACACGCTGGCTCTCTCTGGCGGCGGGCGGCGCTTTCCCGTCGTCCGAGGCTTCGTAGGGCGCAGCAGCCGTCGGTTCTGCTTCGTTGCGTCAGGCGGCGCGAGAGGACGTGGCGCCACCTTCTTTCGGCCCCGCGTGCAGCGACGTCTTGCGGACGGCGCGCGCGGTAGGAGCCGCAGCTGCTCCAGGCTGCCTTTGGGCGTCAACGCTTCGAGGGGGACCACCGTCGCCGCGGCCCGACACGCGTCCTGAGGACAGCGGACTGTCGCCGCGCGAACACCGGCGCGACTGCTCCTGCCGTCGAACGACACCCAGGCCGCACAGGCAGTTTGTGCGCGCCCGCGGGGAGCTGGTTGCCTCACCTGGCTGGGTCGCCGCTTGTGACGCACAGGCTTCTGGGTAGCGTCGGTTTCTGTCGCGCGCAGTGACTGCAGGGGGCGCCGGCGTAAGGCGGTGGGCGGTGACTGAGGGGGCGCTCGGCGTAGGCGCGTGTGACTCGGCAACGTCGTAACGGACGCAGACGGCCCGGCATCGTCACCGGCGCGCACGCCTCAAACGGATCGCGAGATCGACGCGGCGCGCCCACTGGGATGCACAGCGGGAGGAAGCGGCGGCCTAGCGTGGGGCGGCAAACTCGTAGTCAAAGAGGTCGCCGACTGAAGGTCAATGCTCAAGGAGATTGACCGGATGCTTCGGTGCGAGCCCAGCAGCGGTTGGGCGCCGCCTCGGCGTTGCGGCTCCGGTCCGGCGCCCCTGGTGGCTCATGATGTCCATCGCTGCCTGTAAGTCTGATGCATGCGTAAGTCTTCTAGGCATCACTCTCTGCGTACGTCGGGCCGGTTCCTGCAAACAAACAGGGTCACAGTGAGACGATCACCGACGACAACAACAACCCAATCAAACGTTTAATGAACAATCCCAAGTGGAAAGTCAGTTTTACAACAGTTTGCCATAGATACGATTCATCACTACTATGATGCTCAGCTACAGCAGTTATATATATGATTACATCACTACTATGATGCTCAGTAACAGCAGTATATATATGATTACATCACTACGATGCATGCTCAGTAGCAGCAGTCTATCATGTATATGATTACATCAACTACTACGATTGCTCAGTATCAGCAGTCTATATATATGATTACCATCACGTACTCCCCTGATGCCTCAGTTACCGCCAGTTCATATATATGATTACATCACTAACTATGATTGCTCAGTACAGCAGTGTATATATATGCATTACATCACTACTATGATGCCGTCACTACAGCAGTTATATATATGATTACATCCACTACTACGATGCTCAGTAAGCAGTTATATATATGTATTACATCACTACCTTTTTACGATGCTCAGCTACAGCCAGTTATATATATGGATACATCACTACTACGATCTCAGTACAGCAGCTTATATATGATGATTACATCAATACTATGATGCCTCAGTCAGCAGTTATATATATGATTACATCACTACTCATGCCATGCTCAGTACAGCAGCTTATATATGATGGATTACATCACTACTACGATGCTCAGTACAGCAGTTATATATATGGTGTGAGATACATATAGTAACCAACATAGTAGTTTTATCCTAGTAGCTTGGTATAATAATTAAAGCACATACCCTGCTTTTAAGTTTAGTATCTATATATATATGTATATATATACTTATATATTATATATATATATAATATATATATATATATATAAACTTAATCAATCTGCATATATCATGTAAAATTTTGCCAATGAGTGATCATTGCAATCATGCCAATACTCCTCAATAAATAAACCAGATTTTACATTCGAGATGACACGCATTGACCGACCGAGTCATTTACGTGATGCATACTAATAGTCTAATACTATGCACCTCCCCTAAACGACACTGTCATTGACCGACCGAGTCATTTACGTGATGCATACTAATAGGGCCAAAACAAAATATATGTGTGGTTACCGTTACATGCCGAAAAAAAATTAGTAGGTAGGTAGGAAAAACATTCTATTTTCTTGAAATATTTTATTTACGAACTGGTCATGTCCGGAGGATGTGCGTTGTGCCTTTTGAAGCAGAAACTGTCCAATTCATATTTTTTTTTCTTTTTTTTCTGACTTTAAAGAAAATGGACAATAAAATGTTTAGGGTAGCTGGGAATAAATAGGGTCGGTCGGGAAACCGTAACCACACCTATATTTTGTTTTGGCCTAGTCTAATACTATGCACCTCCCCTAAACGACACTGTCATTGACCGACCGAGTCATTTACGTGATGCATACTAATACTATGCACGTACCTAAATGACACTGTCAAATCAGGGAGTCCGACAGTAAATCAGGGAGTATTTGACTCCGGACTCGCGTTAATTTCGCACCCTGTAATACTATGCACGTACCTGTAAGTTTGGCTGCTGGCCTCGTACACCTGGCGGCTGCCTAGACATCCTAGATTGGTCGGCTCCGTTCCTGCAAAGCGCAGGACGTTAGACATGCGACGGTGAAACACTCGCGTGAGATGTCGGATGGTGATAGAAGAGAGCCGGTCAGGCAGGACGGCTAATACTAATAGCATTCCGTTCATGGCGGAACTGCGCAGGACTAAATATGGGACTGGATACAATAGGTGGGTTTGCCCGCCACGTGTGAACGAACCAAACTGGTCCCTGATAAGAGTCACACTTCTTTCCTGCCACACAAGAGGTTTGTAAAGCAAACGGGTGTAGAAATGACATCACAAATACACACACATGCATGCACCCTCGAGCGCATACGCACACACATACACACACATACTTGTGCAAATGCATAGGAATAAACACCACCACACTATAGCATTTACTAACGTGCAGACACAAATGCACGCACAGAAACATACGATACACACCTTGCATATCCATTCATTCCAACTGTGGACAAACTAGAAATGCACAACCACAAAAAAACAAAGCATATATGCTGGTGTGGTTCCTGGCCACATATATACACAGCCTCTGTGTGAACTTTGTACAGCCATGAGTCAAATACTAACCGCTACTCAAATACACTCAGTGACTAGGAATCACATGACAGTCATATAAGGGTACACACGTTAGGCCAAAACAAGATATATGTGTGGTTACCGTTACATGCCGAAAAAAAATAGGGTAGGTAGGTAGGGAAAACATTTTATTTTCTTGAAATATTTTATTTACGAACCATGTCCGAAGGATGTGCGTTGTGCCTTTTGAAGCAGGAACTGTCCAATTCATATTTTTTGATTTTTGATATATTTTTTTTTTTGTTGGTTTAATCGCCCTTCAATAAACTCAAGACTCACAGGGATCATAGCTAAGACATGTGTCTATAAT
>NW_014577838.1:106272-118039 GCF_000485595.1 Priapulus caudatus
TGTGTGGTTACCGTTACATGCCACAAAAAAATAGGGTAGGTAGGTAGGGAAAACATTTTATTTTCTTGAAATATTTTATTTACGAACCATGTCCGAAGGATGTGCGTTGTGCCTTTTGAAGCAGGAACTGTCTTATTCATATTTTTTAATTTTTTAATTTTTAAAATTTTTTTTTGACTTTAAAGATAATTGACAATAAAATGTTTAGGGTCGCTGGGAATAAATAGGGTTGGTCCGGAAACCGTAACCACACCTATATTTTGTTTTGGCCTTACTTCTCATGTTCATATTTCACCTAAAGAAGCATCACCAGTCTAGAATAATCTGTTTGTACAGTCGCACAGAGTTATTTGGAGGCAATACACTTTGGGTAATTACATCACGTAGTAAACCGACCAGGCTCTCCGACTGTTACACGGCGTAGGAGCCTGACACCCTTCCATACGAAATGCCTGGTTGCTTGAAAACAAACTCCGAATTTCGTAAAAATTTCGTAAATAAAACAATCGTATTACCACATTTGACCTCACCTGTTACATGTTGCAACTATCGCTACACTTCTTAATTACTATTAGTATTTACCTCGAAGTCTTACTATAAATTGGAGATTTTCTGTGTGTGTATGTGTGTCCGGCTATATACGTTTCCGCACCGCTCAACGGATCCTCTCCAAACTTGGTCGGAACATTCTACAGATCATGACACGTTGCATGGGCTATTTTTTTTCTTTTCAGTTTCATTTTTTTCACATTCCACGTTCAAAAACATTAAGATAGTGGGAAATTTTTGCATGGCAACGTCACAACAACACGAAAACACGACGCCACCTATCAGATCTTATATGTGTTAATATTATTTTTTAAATATTTTTTCATTATTATTTTTTTAGTTTTTAACGGGAATGGACGGGTATGGCTAGTACTACACGTTAAAATAAGATCATTTCAAACAGCTTTACTTTTGAACGTTTGTGACAAACACCATTCTGGATGTTCTTATGTCTCTTTTTGTACTGTTTGTACTTGTATTTTTCGCTACGTTATTGATGGGATATCTATGGGAAAATGGCGGCATTTTTTTAGTTTTATCTTAAATCAATTTATAAATAATTACTCGCTGACACGTAAATACATGCTCAGTGATAGCGCACATATAATAAATCGAGGCGTGGAAGTACAGAGAAGCAGTAAGAATTATAAAAAGTTAGAACATTTTACGTTTAATAGCAGCGCACGTCATGCCGAACAATATTCTATTGCGTCGGCTTGTGACCCTCTCGCCAACGTAGTGTTAAGCGAGAAGGGAACTTGTGCAGTTGTGGCTAATCACATACGTGCATTTTGACTTGATATGAAACAGACGTGTTTCCATTGACACTTGGCATATAAAGTATAGTAGGGCTCATAGTCATAGGGTCTGCTTCTCTATGTTCCCCAGGGTACTGCCGGAACGTACTCTGGTAACTATCTAGCTGATATGGTTAGGGTTAGGGTTAGGGAGTAGGCGTAGGCGACTCCCTAGAATCGTTAATGGAGTAGGCGAGGTACGGTCCGGCATATTAGATAGTAGTATTTAGTACCAGGGTACGTTCCGGTATACCGGACCGTACCCAGGGTACGTTCCGGCAGTACCCTGGGGGACATAGACCCTCTCAGCTATAATGTTTGTACCTTATCTGAAACCTTTAAGCAGCGGTCTGCTTCTAAGAAGCGCTTTATCACTGGCTCTTCTGCATAATATAATAGAAATAGAAATTGAACTTGCATGCCCAAACAGTGTTTGGTAATGATACAAATTTAAAGCAGTACACAAGATATTTAGCCATTAACATAACTCTCAGCAGGCACACAGGCGTTGTCTTAAGGTCAGCCACAAACAATGCAGTTGCACCTTTAGTTTACATCCAATCCTATTGGTATAGTAGACATAAATTCTTAAGATGGAATATAGGTGAAGCAAGCAGTATTGTATATCAATAATAACTATGTACAAGGCTTAAAAGGGCCATACATATATACCTAGTATAATCAGCAATGTCTTATGGGACCACAATTTTATGTCATAAGACTAATAACTGAGTATGATGACAAGGGAATACTTCTCTCTTGTTAGTATTTATTATATGTATTTCAAGGTTATATGCATTCATTTGACAAATTCTACTTCGTTATTCTAATTTTTTAGTAGGGGAGCATCTCTGCTGCCCACCCACTACCTGACGGCTACAATACATTTAGAAGAAGCTCATATATCAAACATTTGTAGGGTTATAACCAACGTTTCCTCTAATTATTAGTAGTCATACAGTGCACGAAAAAATCTCATGTTGTGAAAAAAAATTTCCCGTGCCAAAAGTATGTGCGCAGTGCACACTGAATGGTTGTGCAAATGTAAACTTGAAATTGTTTCAAGATAATTTTGGCACAGCCTATCTCTCATGGCTAATACAACTGTATTGGCATGTTTTAATATAATACAAATATGATTGCATTCTACGAAGTAACGTTATTCTTACTTTTAACTACTTAGTTCGGTTTGTTGTTCCATTAAATAAAACATCAATTATTAATTACTACATTATTTTAGGTAACTAACATTTTGTGCGCACATTAATTTCCTTTGTGTGCTGGTTGCAAAACGTGTGTGCATGCGCACACATGCACAGATTAGAGGGAACACTGGTTATAACATTATCTATTGGTAAAGGGACAATAAAAGGAATGTAGGCTATGTAAAGATCTCAAAAGAAGAAAAAATATTCAAATATCAGTAACAGATGAAACATACCCAACAGGTATAGGTATGCAGTTAGTTCTTTGGTTGTCACTAGGAGATGTGTGTTGTGATTATATGATCCTGTTCTCAGTTTCTTTATATTTCCAGCACTAGACAGACATATGCAGTCACTTGTTTCAGGCTCAAAGACGTTCGAACAGGGCGAGATTGCACTGCTATGATGACTCGGCCTTTTATTTTCTGTTTGATGCCATCGCCTTGGTCGCGGATGTGTAGTGTTACAGTTGGTATTTAACAAGCATGTAACATGCTCATGAGTAGTCTGTAATGCTTCACATTTGGATTCTCCAAACAACCCAACAACCCCAGCAGCAGATGCTAGCAAACTTTTCTGCCACGAACGTTTACCAGTTACTTTACAGTTTGGCTCTGCAGTGCTTGCCATCTGAGTAATGAATTTACTGGCACGTGTTGCATGACAGTTTATACTGGCATTTCCCATTGATTCGCTCATGTCTAGCAGAAATTTGCCTTTGCCGTGCTGTCTACTTCTGCAAGTCAAAATTGCATAGGAGCAATTAAATTAATGCAAAATTGGCAGCATTCAAATCAGAAAACAACATCCATGTATTGAAATATCATAATTATAATGTTCCAAGTATCTATATAATAAGATGGATATGCCTAGATGGCGTATATTTTATATACATAAACTTTGTGATAAAGCATTAAAGGTCGTCACCTGGGCTGCACCATTCATGTCGATTTATAGCAGTACATTTTTTGCTTTTATAATTAGTAGGTCTGTCTACGACTCTATCTTCACTATTGGACATTCTAGGATGGGTGTATGATGCATTGATGATTGATGGTAGACAAGAAAAATTATTGTGGTCTAGTAAATTACTAATGGACTATCAGTATCAACCACACTTTCCCAATTTACATGAATTTTTATACTCTGCATTGTTGCCCAAGTAGTTGAGGAATTATTAATATGATTATCAGAGGAATAACAATATTATTAATAATAAAATAAAAAATACTATCAATAGGCAGTCACAAAACATGCCATACCCCAAAAATCGATTACTACTACAGTCTTTTGAGTCTACTAGTAATGATTAATTTCGCCATTAATTTTACTAGGTCATAATTAGTTTAGACACCGTCCCTACAGGCTACAGTACCTACCACTTGTGCACTTGGTAGGTGGATTTTCAATTAAATTTACTCACATGTCTCGTTTCTGTCGTTGTAACTTGTGTTGTTTTCTGCCTACTACTACTAGTACTACTACTTACTAGTACTAGGCGTAGTAGTACTAGTATAGTAGGTCTAGGCATAGTAGTAGTAGGCATAGTAGTAGTAGGCATAGTAGTAGTACTACTAGTAGTATAGTAGTAGGCCAACTAGTAGTGCTAGTACTAGTACTAGAACCATTACTAGTACTAGAAATATTTTGTAATTCGAAGTAAAGCGTATCTCAACGTAAAGTACGAAAGTAGTAGTAGTACTAGTATTTACGGTAGTATAGTAACTACTACAGTAAACTAGTACAGTGCTACTAGTAGTAGTAGTAGTAGCACTGTACTACTACTAGTTACTATATCCTACTACCGTAAATACTAGTAGTAGTACCAAAGATGTTAAAACCAATTGGTTTTAACATCTTTGGTAGTACTACTACTACTTTCGTACTTTACGTTGAGATACGCTTTACTTCGAATTACAAAATATTTCTCAGACAGTGCTACTGCAAAGGATTTTAAGAAGCATGTGACCACTACTACTACTAGATAAAAATACACACCTAACCTTCTGTCCTGTAATTTGTAAAGTGTAAAAATCGTCTGTCCTTAGCAATCGTCTGCTGATGCCCACAGCTCTTGCGATGTTCACTTCGTGGAATGTGAATTGAAACAGTGTGCCGCTCCCCCTGTCGGTGTCTTTATTAGATGGCTCCCGTGTCCTTCACTAGTCGGAAAGATTATGACCGTGTAAAATTGGAATTAATGACGGGGACCCGTCTTGTACGTCTTGTTGTGCAACTTGCTGTTGACAGTGTTGTTAAGACAGGAACAACAGCGGTAGTTCGGCTAAAACTTGTGGAAAAGGGTAAGTGACTAAGAGCTCCGAGCATAAATTATTCCAATACCGGTCTGTGAGAGCTTGGCGATGCTTTTATATTCGTAGACTTAGTTTTATATGTTCCTGAATTGCAAAAATTCGTTTCTGAGCGTACATCCGGCTATGGTCGACTCCTCGGCTTCGCGGCGCGCCCATTAATTATTTAGCACTATCAATAGCGCTGATGGTGTCTATGTCCCCCAGGTTACTGCCGGAACGTACCCTGGGTACGGGTACTGGGTAATTGACATAGACATAGACATGGGACATAGAACAATAAATTTTGCCCTAAAAATTGTTATATTCTGATGTTATACTGGGCCCAATACTGGGCCCAATTGGGCCCAATACTGGGCCCAATACTGGCAATAGCCTTCCATAGACAAAACCTGTGAATTCTGTCATGCAAAATGCACGACAACCTTTTCACTATTTACGGCCGTGTTACATAGAAAATCAAAGAAATACCTAAAGCCGTCGCTTTATTAACATGTTACCTACATTACAAAACACTTGCCATGCAGTATTCTCTTCTTTAATCACATTTAATTATTAAAACATCACGACATAAAAATCACGCAAACTTCACTACACACAAAACTGCCAATCTTGTATTGAACCGCACAACGACATTTCTCACCGGCCAATGAAATCATCGCTGTGACGTTTTCCTGTGTGGTTCAATGCAAGATTGGCAGTTTTGTGTGTAGCGAAGTTTGCGTAATTTTTATGTCGTGATGTTTTAATAAAATAAACGGGATTAAAGAGGAGAATACTGCATGACAAGTGTTTTGGAATGTAAGTAAGATGTTAATAAAGTGACTGCTTTAGGTATTTCTTTGATTGTTTATGTAACACGGCCATAAATAGTAAAAAGGTTGTCGTGCATTTTGCACGACAGAATTCACAGGTTTTGTCTATGGAAGGCTATTGGGCCCTAAAATAACATCAGAACATAAAATTTTTTAGGGCACAATTTATTGGTTTACGCCTACTCCACTAACGAGTCTAGGGAGTCACCTACGCCTATTCCCTAACCCTAACCCTAACCCTAACCATATCCATAACCATATCAGCTAGATAGTTACCAGGGTACGTTACCGTATACCGGACCGTACCCAGGGTACGTTCCGGCAGTACCCTGGGGGACATAGACCCTATGACTATGAGCATCACTAGCAGGCCATCCATCCTCAGCAATTCACTTATTCAGATAGAATATTATCAAACATCTGTCATAATGTGACCCCATGTGGTGTTGCGCCGGACTAAAAAAAAACCTTGCCAAATCCCTGCAAAAACAACCTTGCAAAATTTAAACACTTCTCCGGTGTGATTCCAATCTGCAGTGTAGGCCTAGAGTGTACTCTAAGAAATTGAAGTTAATGTCGTTGCCAGAATTGCCAAATTGCCTAATTGCAAAGTTTTGCAAGTTGCAAAGAATTGCAAAGTTGCCGAATTGCCACATTGGAGCTTATCTGCGAAATTTCATCAATTTTTTGTTTTCGTTCTTATGCGATCGCTAACACTAGGTGCCACCTCTGTTACTGTACACACTCATTTCTCCATATCATATGTAGTGATGCATGTGAACTTTCAGAGTCTTCTCATTGCAGGGTGCGAAATTAACGGAAGTCCGGAGTCAAATACTCCCTGATTTACTGTCGGACTCCCTGATTTGACATATGCAGGAGTCCGTGTGACTCCCTGAAAATTCTGCTATACTAACTAGTTTGTTCCAGAGCATGGCCTCGTGGAATTACCGTATTTTTTCAGCATATGTGCAAAGAAAATTAGGCAGATGTGCAACCGCATGAATCTTCAAAATAAGCACATGCGTTATTGTTTATATCTTTCGTTTTGAAATTCAGACTGCGGACTCCCTCATTTTGCTGCAGACTCCCTCTTTTAGACTCCGTTGGACTCCCGTGTTCAAAATTTAATTTCTACCCCTGTCATTGCCCAGGCACCTGTACAGTGGCCCACAGCTATTTAAATGCACATGTATTGTTGATGTCAGAGACACAATCAAGCGTAGCTGGTTACCAAGCACAACCATTCTTTCTTTTGCAGCGTGGTAGAAAATTAATAACGTTTCTCGTTACCACGGCCCGGGTTTGTTGACACACAGATTAGCTCATAGGGTCTATGTCCCCCAGGGTACTGCCGGAACGTATTTATTTATTTTTTTTATTTATTTAGGCAATTATCCATCATATACAATACATTGCGTACTTTTACAATAAAAATTTGAATTCATAAAATTGGATAATTACCAAGGATATATACACAAAAAGCATGACTAGCACACTTATTTACATTGTGGTCCTTGTTTTGCTATGCCTTAATTGAATCTAACAATTGTACTACTATCAGAACAAACTATTGAAATATACAGATTTGTAGTTTTAATCGGTCATACAATGGTACATTTTCACAAGATGATACAAACTTTTCTTATGCCTAATTTCAATTATAGGGTTAGGGTTTTTGCATCATTCCTTGATATACTGAAAGTTTGCGCATCAGTTGATGATACACAGAAATCTGTGCATCACTTCGTGATACATAAGGTGCCTATATTAAAAGTGGATTTGCGCCTTTGCGGACTACCAGGGTGAAAAACTGATAATTGGAGGCACTGGTCCGGCAGGACCAGTGACTCTGAGGAAGCACTGGTCCTAGTCAGTAGGCACTGGTCCAGGAATTCTATCATAGCAAAGTGAATGACTCGGATGTGGGGACGTTTTTATAGGGGGGATGGTGCAATTTGGTGATGTGCATTCTAAGGTATTCTTAAAAATTATATTTTTTACTCGTTTCGATACACTGATGCGTAGTAAATCGGAACAAGTCCGCAAGTCGGTTTCAAAGATCAGCGGTCTCTGAAGACCGTCCATTATTCCTATAAATTATCATATTTTATTACGCGATCGCTGATTGGTCGGGATGCCCAGTATTATCGAATTAGCAGAGGTTTAACAGCATGACCTAGAAAATCGAACACAACAAACATTTGTGTATTCGCGCAAAAGGTTGAAAGCTTGTTTCCTCGCTCACATACGTCCGACATACGTCACAGTTTCGACTGTACAAAACTGAATTAATTTTGTTTTTAATAGGGTTAGGGTTATTTTTTAGAGTTAGGGTTAAGGTTAGGGTTAGGGTTAGGGTTAGGGTTAGGGTCATAATGCACCTTAAAACAGGAGTTTGAGTCCGTACGGACGTGACGTCACTTGAGCGACGAAGCAAGCTTTCAACCTCTTGCGTACTTCGCATGGACTTTAGGCTTCAGAATTTGACTTATTTTTTTATATTTGATTAAATTTACCATTAATTTCATTAGAATAATGTGAAGGTTAGTAGAGAATAACAAAATAATCTGACAGTTTGGTAAATTTTTTATTTCCTGTGCGGCGATTATCTAGTCGCCCCGCCGGACCAGCTGACACGAGCAAGCAGTCGCCCGGTCGATTTTCTAATCGTTACTGGCGACTGGGCGACCGCTAGTTTCTCACGCTGACTACTGTGGCTGTGGCTGTAAATTATAACGCAGTGGCTGGAGGTACGCCAGCCGTATCTTAATGTCTCGAATATCCCTGAGTTTGTGTTTAGTTCCAAAAATAATACTTTCAGTTTTTCCAAGATGCAAGGATAAATTATTATCATTGAGCCATTTATTAATGGAATGCAATTCTCTACTTAATTCTTCCTGTATAGCCTGTACCTCTGTCCCTGTAACTACTAAGGCCGAATTGTCAGCATATAATAAAAGCTTGACGTTAACTGCCTTTGCCATGTCATTAATATAAATCAGAAATAACAGAGGACCCAAAATCGAGTTTTTATATTTAATGTATATTATCTTTTGATTTCTTCTTATTTTTTACTGTTTGGGATGGCATAGGATGGCATGCGATGGCATGGGATGGGATGGGATGCGGTGCGATGGGATGGGATGGGATGGCATGGCATGGCATGAGATGCAATGAGATGGGATGGGATGGCATGGGATGGCATGGCATGGAATGGGATGCATGGATGGATGTATGGATAGATAGATAGTTAGATTTTTTTGGGTATTTTCCTTTCAACCAAGCGGTCACCAACTGAGTAACGCCACTGATTTTCCCGGGCAACGCCTGGTATCCAGCTAGTCTATAAATAAAACGCGTGATTGATTTGGTTTATTTGTCAATAAACATTTACTCTTCATTAGAGCGCTACCTGTGCAAAAGCTGGACAGTATCCTTAAACAACAACCTGCACCTACTTGTGGATGGGGTGAAAGTAACAAAGTCTTTCAAGTCACAGCTTCTTTCCCTCAATCTCGCGACCACATTACATTATAGTATAGGAAGGTATATTGCAGCACCTAACTCGTTATTATGGTGTTATGCTCTTGTTTGCTTGTTCTTTTAGTTGGCTGCCTGAAGATTCACAATCTTCATCTATTTATTCTATAGTACAGTGGCAGTGTAGTGGACATCAGCCAGTCCAGTAAAATATGGCGTTTATCTGTGATCACTTTTTGCCGATTATGTTGTGCTAAATATAAGCTGTAAATTGACCATTCACTTCACTCCAAAATGTTTAATTGAGAGTTACCTGTACTCGTCCTTTTCCATAGCACGTGCTGTGTTATTGCATCTGTATCAGGAGGCGCATGTTCATTGAGCAGCAGCATGAAGTTAGCATGACCTGATCCCCCTCATTTCATTCACGCGTTCCAGGACACATCACCTCTTAAGAAATTGTGTTTTACATTCCCATGCCAAAAATATTTGTGATTTGTGAATGGCGTTGTGATCTGGCATTTTCTGATACGAGAGTTCTTCCTATAGGTTAATGCTATCTGGTGAACATGAGCACTGAAGCAGCTGCTCATCCCTATGGAAAGCTGGATGAAAGTGGCTCCATCGAGTTTAATCACGCCACCGTCACCTGCGGGGGAGGGTAGGCTGGAAGTT
Source organism: Priapulus caudatus (assembly GCF_000485595.1). Classification (NCBI taxonomy): domain Eukaryota; kingdom Metazoa; phylum Priapulida; class Priapulimorpha; order Priapulimorphida; family Priapulidae; genus Priapulus; species Priapulus caudatus. The sequence continues at coordinate 116,109 of NW_014577838.1, forward strand.
CAGGAGGCAACCACACCTGTGCATGATCAATTGCCCAGAAGTCCGAGGGTGAATGTACTCACGAAAGCCGCATTGTGGCTTTCATTTGCCAGGTGTAAGCAGAAAAAAATCCCACAAATTGTGTTATGAACGTTGGCAACTGTTGGTAGCGTGAAGTTATACCAATTTGAATCGAAATAATCTTAGTTTTTTAAATTTTTGTGTTTGCTAAAGATATAATTGTTTACACTAATACAGGTTTCTACCGCGTAACGGCGCCGCTAACACCCAGAAGCCAAACGAATCTCTGCGCGACGCTTTTCTTCAAATTTCATTAAGTATGCAAACTGCTTCAACAATACAAACAGAGTCCAAACTCCTACGCAATCACACAACAACTTCAGCCCTGCCTAAACTGAATCATGTAACACTTATACATGCCTAAGCGTTTGTCTGTTCTAACCACCACAGTGGTGCATCGCACATGTACCCGGCCTGCACCCTGTCTAGACTAATATTCCTAAACTAACACGCGTCGACATTCACACACCGCAACCTACTATTTGTAACCTACTGCTACTACTGCACCTACCCCACCCAGGCTAATTCAGCCAAATCTAGCTACACTACTATTTTTTTTTTTTTTCTTATGTATAACATCTGTAAAACACATGTTACATTATCGGCCCTTCTAGCCAAGACGATGACCCACTCATCGATCAGCGTCCCGCTGAGCTAAATTTCCTCTTTAACTAACTCTTACACACCATATCTAACACACCCACACTCACAAACGCCACACACACAGCCACAGCACAGACATCACACACATCACACACACACACACACACACACATCACAAACACAGCCAGCACACTACCTCTTTGACGCAATTGAGACCGGACATTAAAATAAAATTTCCAACGTACCGTCGACGCATTGCACTAAATACAAATAACCCTTTCACTGAACACATCCCCACTCCCCCACATAAAAAAAAAAATGTTTACAAGACTTCGGCACTGACCACGATTAGTACCATACTATGGCTTACACTGCCTCACCGACGTGAAATCTCGCTGAACTCACCTTCATAAATGTCAATACTTGACACGAATTGCCAAGTAAAACGCAATCTGCTCAAACAAGACAAATTGTCCTGAAACCCTTAAAGAGAAAAAAACAACAACACAACAAGCTCAATAAAATACGGCATATCAATGCAGTAAACCCCTTGGAAAAAAACTACAAAACAATACAACCATATAATAAGTACGCAGAAACAATCTACAAACAATACAATACCTGAAATACAAAAACAGCTACAATGCAATATAAATAAACACACTGAATAAACCACAATACAAATACCTGAAATACAAAATACTACAATGCATATAAAGTAAACAATGAAATAATACAGATACATAAAAAAATACATCTTACAATACCAATAGTCTTGATTCCCATCAACGATGTTACGTGATGTCCTCCAGCTGTCTTTGATTTAGATCCTCTGCGCTGCTGGCTTCTGAGCTGATGCAATGATGGAGTTGTAGAATGCTCAATGATGGTGCTGTGCAATTTAGTTTTTCTTCTATAAGTCGTTCCAATGGTTTATGCCCAAAAGTTCCCCAGCAGCTTAATAACTTGCTTGAGCACAAATTTGAAGGTCGTTGAACTGGCTGAATTTGCCCGTTGAATTCTCGTGAAGTACTGCTCGTCGCTGAAGTCGTCAAGTCACTGAAGTGACTGACTAAGGAGTTTTTTCTGCCTCGCTCAAAATGTTGTGCCTCGACTAGCCGCACTCGATGTCCTGCTGAAAGATGTGTCCATCGCGATGTCCGCGCCAACATCTGTGGGCAACCTTATACAACTATTAATATGAAATCAATGCATAAACTGTGGAACAGTGTTCGAAATTTTCACGTCGCCCGGTCGGCCGTCGGCCC
>NW_014577838.1:119008-133948 GCF_000485595.1 Priapulus caudatus
TCATTTCATATTACTTCCAGGGGTATTTCATTTGAAAACTATCGCGTGATAAAACCGTTGACATTACATGTATACAATGCAGTTCGGCCCACTGCATAACTTTAGTTGGCATTCAAGAAACGTGCCTGGGATGTTCGCGACGCGACAGGTTAGGGCACAGGTGCTGCATCAGCTTAGCAGGCGTTGCAATACCAAAAATCGATAAAGTGGTGAGCTTACTCTTGGGCAGTGTGAGTGAACGCCTAACATTTGTGTTTGGGCAGGGTATATTTACGTGCACGCGGCGTTGCAGCACGCTCACTGTTACGTGTTCTAGGTTGTGGAGTAATTCTCATATCCGCGCGCATTCAGCGTTTGATGTAACAATAAAGTAATCACTGGTCGCGTTATTCACAAACGATGCAGTATCCGTTTTAAAATAATATTAAGAATGATTTAGATAATATATATGTTTGAATTATAGCAGTAATAATAATAATTGCGTTTCAGAGTTTTAACACACGTCATAATCTAAGTCACTGTAGCGTGCAAAGGCACGTCGTATTAACTCTCTAGTCATGCAAACAGCAGTAGAGCCCTCATCGGGCACCACTCAGGTTAACCGTGTCTATTGTTTTTAAGCTTTGCATAAAGCTATATACATTTATACAGGGTGTCTATCCTGAAATAAAAGGCTTCCCTAACGTAAGAGCTTGTAATCGCTCTAAATATACATTTACTTTGGAGCACACTTAACACAGACGGATTCCGCGCGTGCGCCATCAAAATTTCTTACAGTAGGTAAATTGTACATAAATTTTTTTCTTTTCCACCAAAAGTGTTGCGCTAGTTGTCAGTTATTGGCAGTACCTGAAATGGCTTAGATTGGCATTTCAGTTTTTAATTTTCAAAAATGTTGCTGGCCCCCTAGACTCATAAAGAAGTGCCGATGTGTACAAGACTCAGTTCTGTCTCTACTGCTGTCAAAGTGGAAAGTCGTTAGCTACCAAGAGCTACATTATATTACAACGATGTGCGCGTTTCCCTTAATGTGAGCCCCGGCAAAGAAGCATTACACCAGTCATCTGACGAGAGAAGGAAAGACAGAGGATTATGATTCATGGACATTGATAATGACGTAAATAAACATAAGAAAACATTGATTATGCTGTTTTATTACTGTTAACTGTGCCTCCCAAAATTGGCGGGCCTACAGCTTGCTGGCGCGGGCCTGCAGCTTTTATGAAGCTATAAGGCCTGCCAGCCTTACAGCTTTTTCTGCATCAGTGGGCAAAACACTGCTGTGGAATGATGCACGACTGCTTGTAAACTTCCCATCCCCTTAAAATCGACATTGGCCAATGATTTAATTGCTTACGCTATTTTGAGCGGCTTCAGTAAGTTCCGCAGAAAGGCGAGCATTTTAAATCTGTACTGCCTTGATACAAATTTCTGCCGGAGACATTCGAAGATGATATTAACTTTCGATATAAGTTTTCACTTTACAAACAAATCTTTTCACAATAGCCAAGGCATCAGCCGTTGAATCCTGCCACTGAGATTAACTGAATTTTGCCAAAAGATACTAACTCTCTTGCAGGTCGTGAAAGAGACCGCTGATAATTGCTGGAGGCACTGGTCCAGCAGACCAGTGCCTCTGAGGAAGCTACTGTCCTGTCAGTAGGCACTGGTCCCAGAATTCTGTCATAGCAAACGTGAAATGACTCGGATGTGGGGACGTTTTTATAGGGGGGGGGGGGATGGTGCATTTGTTGTATGTGCATCTTAAAAGTGGTATTCTTAAAATTATATTTTTTCACTCGTTTCGTTACACTGATGCGATAGTAATCGAAACAAGTCCGCAACGTCGGCTTTCAAAGATCAGCGCGGCTCTGAAGCACCGTCCATCTATTTCCTATAAATTATCATATGTATACGCGGAGTGCGCTGATTGGTCGGATGCCCAGTATTATCGAATTAGCAGAGGTTTAACAGCATGACCTAGAAATCGAAACACAAACAAACATTTGTGTATCTCGCGCAAAAGGTTGAAAGCTTGTTTCCCGCTCACATACGTCCGACATACGTCACAGTTTCGACTGTACAAAAACTGAATTTAATTTGTTTTAATAGGCGTTAGGGTTGATTTTTTAGAGTTAGGTTTAAGCGTTTAGCGGTTAGGGTGGGTTAGGTTCAGGCGTCATAATGCCCTACCTAAAACAGAGCTTTGAGTCCGTACGGACGTGACGTCACTTGAGCGACGAAGCAAAGCTTTCAATCTCTTGCGTACTTCGCATGGACTTTACGCTTCAGAATTTGACTTTATTTTTTCTATATATATGATTAAATTTATCATTAATTTCATTAGAATAAGTTAGAACGTTAGTAGAGAATAACAAAATAATCTACAGTTTGAGTAAATTTTTTATTCCTGTCGGCGATTATCTAGTCGCCCGCCGGACCAGCTGACACGAGCAAGCAGTCGCCCGGTCGATTTTCTAATCGTTACTGGCCACTGGGCGACCGCTAGAGTTCTCACGCTGCTCATGCCCTAACGAAATTACACCTGACTCATTAACTGTAAAAAATGTAACTGATACCTTTGCCATGATAGCGTCTTGACATGAAACAGTGATTCTCAAGATATGGTGTTACTACATACCAACTTCCTTGATCCGTGAATACTTCCGGCTGCGGTCGTGGCAAGAACAGGACACGCTTCTGACAGAAACTTGCAATGTCATTAGAATCATTATTAAATAATGCGATTGAACAAGAATTGACAATATTTGTTGATCGAATGACTGCGTTTAGATGACAAATATCACGTTTCTCCTGAATACATGTGCGTATGCTGTGAGTATCAGGTTCGACATAATGTGAGTGATCCAAAGAAATGCCCAGGAACTGCTGTGAAAATTTAAAGTATGCATACATTCTAGTGGAATTTGGAAAATACACAGGAGGCCGATAAATTTCATACATGGTAAATGTCTGTTCCAGTACCCGTCCCGAATATCATTTTAGATAATCTACCAATCCCAGAAAAGATAGCCTGCTTTGAACGAGGGTGTTGATAAAGAGAATGTATATCTTCCAAACGTGTCGATAAAGCATTAAATTTACTACGAAACCAGGTAACATGATTATTAATAATAATATTCAGATCTTTTGACAATTCCAAGCCAGCCCCATTTTGAACCTGAGGTGCTAGAGCAAGTTGCAACAAGTGTTACTTCTTCCCCAATACAGCCATGTACTGATCAATCTGCATAATATTAATAGTGAAGGTAATTAACCAGGTACTCTGAGTTACCGCCATTTCTGCCCTCGGAACGAATACAGCGCCTGGACTTGCATGGATCTGCTGAGCCTCCGCCACTGAAAAGGCCCCCATGCTCCCTTGCAGGAACAGTACAACAAATCCCCTGTAAGTAGAAAAATAATATTGACAATTCACTGAATGTCAGTATAACTACTGCAGTTGTGCGAGAGGAATCAAGTCATCTTCCTCCCACTCATCACATTTTGCTGCTGGCATCTGAGATGCTGGAACGAATTTAGCGCTCCGGCTGCCTCCTGCCTGTCGCTTGAACCTTGTCCCCTTGCACGTACTTGTCCCATGCACCCTGCGGAAAAGCTGGACGCAGATTATCTACATGTACAGCATGTGTGCACCCTGACCGCACATCCTTAATAAGGAACTTAACTACCGACAGCTGCTGAACGATTAAGTAATACGGGCGCCAAAACGACGCAAGCTTCCTAGACTGTGCTGGCTTAGTCGTAGGATTAAACCAATAAACAGAGTACCCAGGCATGAACTGCTCTTTGGCTCTTTTGTCATAGAGAACCTTATTCTTCTCTCGTGTACGCCTCTTGTTCTCCTGAAGCTGCGTGCATGCTCAATGAAGACTGTCGAGAGCCAAAGACACTGGATCATCAGTGGACGATACCTTACGTGGCCAAAGGAATGTATCCAGCGGCATCACTGCATCCCTACCATAGACAAGAAAGAATGGAGTGACTGATGTTCCATGAACACTCGTTCTGTAAGCGAACAGAATGGGGCCCAGCTTTGAATCCCAATCATGGTGGGAGTCCTGCAAATAGCAGCCATGCACGTTGTTCATGGTATGGTGGAACCTCTCACACTGACCATTACTTGCCGGATGATAGGGAGATGCACGGATGTGATGGATCTTGAATTTCTTCGAGATGGCAGCTGTAAGGGATTGAATGGGATCTTGAATTATTTCTTCGAGATGGCAGCTGTAAGGGAATTACAAAACTCCAACCCATTATCGGTCATGAAACTGAAAGCAGATGGACAACCATGTGTAGGGATGAACCTATCAAGAATGAGCCGTGCAATAGTCTCGGCCGACTTGTCTTTGACTGCGTACGCTTCAGGGTACGATGAGTAAAGATCCAAGAACGTAACTATATACCTGTTCCCACTGTCAGACACAGGTAGAGGCCTACAGTGTCAATGCAACGGTCTTCTGTTGACTATACCTCGGCACTGGGGCCATTTCTCATGGGGCCATGCACACGTCGCAGCTTACGAGCATTTGCCATCTCATGCACGCTCGAAGTGTGTCTGAATGTCGGTGAACATGTGCTACCATAGTATCGCTCGGCACGCTCAAGTAAGTCTTCTGAAAGCCCAGGTGTCCAGCATACAAATGGTCATGACACAATGACAAAACCTGTGGAACAAGGGAATTTAGGCCCACCACAAGTTATCGACATGAAATCCGTCATGAGTGGCTGCTCCCAGATGGAAAAGAATCCCAATCTTCTAATATGAAGTCAGCCATCTCTGCTTGAAGGGTGTTCTGCTTCTAATGTTGCAACCATGTCTCTCGCGTAAGGTCCTGCTGCCTGCAATGAAAGAATCTGCTGTGATGAAACATAGCGCCTGTTTCAAGATATATCATTGTCACCCTCAGGTACCGCAGCCTCACCATCTTCCAACCTGTAAGATTACAGGTACAGTGAGCATGCCTGTTTTGTGTTACCTCAGAATGTGTGCGCCTTCGCTGTCAGCATGGTTCTACTGGAATATCTGTAGGAAGTCTAGTAATTGCGTCAGCTTGGACATTAAACCGCCCCCTCTTTGACCGGATGTTTAACATCAAACTCCAATATCCTAACTGCCCACCTCTGCAACTTCTTGTACGGATAGACTTCGTCCTCAAGAATATACTGTAACGGTCGATGATCGGTGATAAAGTGAACTGAACCGACGAGAAAATGGCGCAACTTCTCTAAAGCATACATCAGAGCAAAACACTCCTTCTCGACTATCGGCTATCTTGCCTCACACTCAGTGCAACTGCTTGCCTTAAAGTAGAGCACCATGTGTTCCTGGTCGAGTTCATCTCGCGCATGAGTACTGCTCCTACGGCAATAGACGACGCATCACAGTACAGCGTGAACAGTTAGATTACGATCTGCAAAGTGCAAGGATTGGCTCAGATGTCAGACATGTTTTCAGAGACTTGAAACGCCTCCTCAGCTTCAAGAGACCAACGATTCAGCCTTCTTGACAGTCACAACCGTTAAAGGCCGTGCTATAACAGCATAGTTGGTATGAATTTGCCTATAGTACCCCTGTTAATCCGTATTAGGAATTGCGAACACCTTCCACATCCTTTGGTGGAATCATGTTACTCACGGCCTCGATCTTACCCGCGGTCAGGTTTCAGTCCCTGTGGGATATCACATGTCCAGCGTATGGCACAGAAACTGGCACATGAAGAAGCACTTCAAAGGCTTTGCCTCAGGGTTCGCAGCTCTCAACCTAGAGAAGACTTCGTCAAGATGACGCATGTGAGGTTTCAAGTCAGGCGAAAATACGATGATGTCATCGATATATACCTAGTGCACTTTTCCAAGAAGCCCTTCAAGTGCCTTAGTCTCTATCTCTTGGAACACAGCAGGAGCACAGCAGAGACCGAAACTTAAGACACGGAAGTCGTAAAGACCTCATTGTGGTGAAGGCTGTCTTTGGTGATCCTCTGGTGCAATGGAACCTGATGATACCCTGATTCTGAAGTCAAGTGTCGAGAAAAACTGCATTGCCGAGATTCTGCAAAATATCATCAATGATCGGCAGTTGCGAAGTGTCAAAATTGGTTGTTACAGCATTCAACTCGTAGCGATAATCAATACACATTTCTCCACTGCCATCACCATTTTTGATGGAACAAGCAAACACCCACTAGACCAAGGAGATGAAGACCGAACGATGATGCCATTGTCAAGCATCTCGAAACCTGCACATGTCTTGCTGATTTGGACTCATCCGATACGTTTTGTTTTTAACAGGACGTGTTGTACCTGTACTCAATACGAAACTCAATGAGATTTGTTAACCAAGCTCCTGGTCAGTATTCGCAAACACGTCATGATTGCGTGACAAGGTGCCATATAGACATTCTCTCTGTGCTTCATCTGTCACATGCTTTGTGAGCGTGGGAAAATTACACTGATCTGTGCGTGCGTTGATAACCCTAGCCTCTATATTACTGAACCTACCCTAGTCTCATCTGCAGCAACAGTAACCACTTGTAGCCAGCAGCAGCATTAAGAGTTAGCATCATCATCAACAGCAACACAGCAGCAGCAGCAGTAGCATCATCATCAGCAGCAGCATCATCATCATCATCAGCAACAACAGCAGAGCAGCAATAGCATCGCCAGCATCAGTAGTAGCAGCAACAGCAGCAACAGCCTCATTCATCATCATCATCATCATTATTAGAAACAATAACAGCAGCCGTAGCATCGTGAGCGTCCGCAGCAGCATCATCATCATCATCATCATTATTATTAGCAATAACGAACAGCGCCATAGCATCGTCAGCATCAGCAGCCAGCAGCAGCATCATCAGCATCTATTTAGCAACATAGATTCGTCGGCAGGCTGCAATGTGGAGCAGGTCCAGCAGAACGTCTTCTCCTGGTGCAACACAGAAGCACCTGTCGGTCAGAAACTAAACAGTAATAGAATATCAGACACAGCTGCATGTGCATTCATGCGAACAATGGAACAATCAGCGATGGCGCGCCTGATCGGCTGTGCGTTGAACCGTAGAGGTTCTCGCGCGCACCCATGGCTCTCTTGCGCTCACCAGAACAGCATTTCTAGTAGTCTCGCTAGCTGCATTGTCCCCTTCCGCATTGCCCGGTAAAGTGTGAAGCACTCCTAAGACAGCATCGCGGTGGAATTGTAAACAGAACCTGTGTGAGAAATGGCAATCGAACATGTAACAATATGATGTTTTATAACTATACCGACATCGTTACTAAACGTAACTGGGGACCGCTAGAAATAACATCTGCCTGCGCTTTGATGACCTCTCTTAACTCTCGAATCTCTGGTCGAGAGCTATCTAGCGCGCGCATCGAACGAATCGACCTCCATGGGCTCATCGAACTGCCCCTAGCCTGCGCGTAACCCTGGTGTGATTGCCGACGAAAAGACAAATCCGCCTCGATACGAGCATCGGCCGTAGCTATCTCGCACTCACCTCCAACGTCGACGCTGACGTGCAATAAGCATTCGTTGTGTGGGAACATCTCTGCATGCATCAATATACGTCTCCACAAGTCTTCGCCTTGCATTAACATATTGTCGAGGGTAACCTCAGGATACGCTGTACTTGGCCATCTTCTAGCAGACGGTCAGCGCATGCGCCGCGTGTCTCCCGCGGGCAATTGCCGTTAAACTGCTTCATCTCCTGCGGCTGCGTCGCTCCGTAGTGTGAGCGGAAACGTGCCGAATAAGTGGGTACAACGCACTCACGTTATCTCAGGATTACTGCAATCTGACGCCGCCAAAAATCAGCACAGCACCACCGACAGTAGAAACCGGAAAGTACGAAGCGATAAACGTAATGCTAACTCTAATTGCGCTAATTCCAGAACGCTCCCACGAACGCTAAAAGTGCAGCATACGCCATTTCCCTGGTTAAACCTCGGACAGAGCTACGGAGTTCAGACCTGGCGCAACCCGTACTAAGCCCTGCTTCTAGAACTTAACGCTTCGATTAGACGGGACGAGCGCTTGCCGAGAAAAGGTTGCTATATCTCTACTTTGGACTGAGCATGTTTATAATTACTAGTTAGTTGATTACTAATTATTGATTAGTGTTACTATTAGTGCGCGCGATCAATTAGGCACGATCGTGAGCCACAGACAATGCAATTTACAATGTATGCGACCATATAGCACTTACAAGAATGAACATTCTCTGCTTGAGTTTTTAGCCGCGTCGAGATGCCTGACATTGGCCGTAGAATCGAATATGTGTAGTACCTTGCAACCGCGTTGCTTGCCAAAACCCGAGTCGAACTGTTCACGGCGCCAAACAATGTAGCGGTTGAATTACACCAGAATTTTGAATGAAATATATTTAGATGCTAAAAGAATCAAAGATGAACGTATTAATTTTTCTGTGTTTCACTAAAAGAATATGTTGTTTTAGCAATGAATACAACGGTTCGTAATGGTACGCGGTAACATCCAGAATGCCAGAACTGAACTCACGCATCCTTTCTTCAAATTGTTATTTATATGCAAACATCTGTAAACCACGCTTACATTGATAATTTGTAGAATGGTAGTAATCTGGCTTGCGATGGATGCCATTCATCCATTCATTAACAATACAGCATTCACAATTCTAAACTCTTAAACTGATATATGACGATTTTTGCTCAGAAAAATAGTATATAGCTGATATAGTCTCACCTGACAGCGCGAAATATCACTGGTACACAACATTAAAAAACTAAAGGATTTTATGCAGTTATATATAGAAAATTGGACATGACACACATCGTAAGCAGGCTAATGCGATTTTATGTATTCGCGATAATGGCGCGATTTTGTTAAACTTGTAAATTGTCAGTGACTAATTGAAAACAGTTGCATTTGAGAGAGACTCTACCATAGGATATCATAATAACAACGTTTAGACTGAACATAAACGTTGCTTATTATGATGATTTATGGACTTTACTATGTCTACTGGACAGAATAGGCGGCGCCGCGCTACAGCTAGTCTGACAAGGAGCTACATATAACAAGCGAGAGAAAGCGGATGGTCAGTGTACCTGTGGACGCCCCAGGCGGCCATTTTGGATCGGAAGTTCTGGATCAGCGCTTGCATTGTGTAGTGTGTTGCACTGTGTGTGCGACTGGGGTACGCACTGCACTGCACTGCACTGCGCATTGTGTAGAATTCTAGAAGCATTACATACTTATTTTTTTATTAATTAATCATGTATCGGTCACAGGGGTAATTTTACAAAAGGCATTAGTGTATTTATACTCAGACCTAGGACATTACATAATACACGGCTTACGCACTAATAATATATATATACAAAATCACACCTGACGATCATCTCCTCTCCCTTTCCTTCGTCACTTTCTCCCTATCGTCCTATCTTCTCCATGCCACCACATCTGTCCCATTACCACCCCTTCCCATTCCTCCACATCACCTCCTTTTCTCCATTTTCCTCCTCCCTCCGACTACCTTCTCCCCAACGTCTATTTCTCTCTCCTCTCTCTCCTCCTTCTCCTTCCTTACCTCCCTCCATCATCTTTCTTCTCCCTTTTTCATACAGTTTCTCCCGTCCATACATTACTCCTCCTCAACCATCCTCTTCTTTTTACCTCTCTCATCCTCCACCTTCTTCATTACCTCCCCTCCTCTACCTCCCTCTCCATGCCTTAACCTGTGCTACATTATAATCAACGATTGTGATTATAGCTATTACAACTTACAATCTTATCCGGTTTATACACTAAAAACAAGTTAGAAAGCGAAAGTACACGAGTTAACACTTTTTTCATGTACTTACAACTATGGCATGACGCACTTGAACAGGAAAACACATCTTATACAACGCTCCCACACAATGACAAATCTCACACTGTCATAATGAATCGACTTGTTGAATGCCTAATACTATACAACTTACTTTATCACAAGTACCTAGCTCTTACACTACTACAATATTTATCGATTACAACAACTACTATTAAATAGCTTAACAATAGTACGTATTACCCGTGTTCTGCTTTGCCTGACTGTTCACAGCATTCTGTCAGAATTACACACTCACATCTCACGAACTCGTACCCTCTGCACACTTCAACGTACAAAACATATATACGAATATAATTAGCATCGAACTACGTATATAGACATTCGCCCGCGCAACAGCGCTACACAGCCTTTGACGTTACGACGGATACTCTGCAACTAGGTTAGAATCCGGCTACGAAAACGGCTTTGACCCCGAATCCAGGTATCGCAGCACCTTGTTTGTGGAAGCAGAAATCCCAATCTAATGTAGTCCAAAACCAGAAAGTAGGAAGCTGCACCAGGTCTGAACACTGCTAACACTTTTGTTGTTAAAGTGCAGAAGATTAGTACAGGAAAGAGTTGCCAAGCGGTGGGTGAGTAACAGCGCATCTCATACACGAATAGCAAGACTAGCAAAATTAATCTACTGCAGGTACAAACCAGGTAGATGATTAAACTCCGGGGTTGCTGGAACATGCGATAAAATATTTGTGGTAGGTTAAGTGCTGCAGAAAAATAGATACAGGGAAAGAGTTGGCAAGAAGTGTGGGTGGACAGTCCAGCTAGCATCTATTACACAATAGCAAGCTAACAGAACATCATCGATGCGTCAAACCAGGTAGCTATTTAACTCACCAGGGTTCCTGAACACTGCATACAAAGATTTGGTAGTTAAGTGCTCAGAAATTAGTACAGGGGAAAGAGTTGGCAAGGTATAGACCATGTGTGAGGCTGAGCAGCTCTATTACCGAATAGCAAGACTACAGAAAATCCAATCTGAATGGCAGTCACACCAGGTCAAGTAGAGAAGCTCACTGCATAGGCTGTAATATTCGTGTCATATAACTATTTGCACACGACTTCCTTACATCAACAATGCGAGCTCAATCCAGTATGTTACAGCCGCGTTTGCATTCGTGTGTTCTTGTCACCACAAAACGGCACAACCTTTCAGATGATTCTAATTGGTGATATTGCTAACCCTTTACTGCGCAGTTAGCGCAGATTGCCTGTAATCATATATTTTCATTTGTTATTAATAACTTCGTGAAACGACTTGTGCAGAGTGTCAAGCTGATATTTCGCCCAGGCTTCATCATCTACAATGACTAATTTATATATGATTCTCTCGGTGTGTCATCTCTGCTTTCTATGAATATATATAGTACTAACTAGTGCCAATATATAATATAATATCTAATATTTTAAAACAAATATATAGCGTTGTGAATTCTACATGCGCAAAGAATGTTTTGAGTATTAGTACTGCGAGATAAGGAATAACCAACTGTAACTAAAGTACATAGCGCATCATTGGGGCACACCTATTTGTTTCTTCATGATGTGTGTGTGTGTGTGCGTGTGTGCGTGTTCGTCTCAGGAGCTAGCAAGTGTTGTGCGTCGTGTGTGAACGTGTTTACTCACATCGCTTAGTGCCTTGTCTGCTGGCTGGTACCAGCACACACATACGGTTCGCTCCGTTAGTTGAGCCATATGGAAAGTTGCTTCGTGTCGTTGCCAGCTGTCGCGAACTAACAGCTACGTAATCAATATACGGACATAGACGCCTACATAATCGCTATCGGAGCTTACGGCTTAAAACTCGAGTTAGCTAAACTCGAGTTAAATTTCGTTGAGTAGACAAGGCTTATAGACAGTAATATATGGCATGGCAAACCTCTCTTTTTAGCCTCATCTGGACATAGTCAGATGCAGCCTTGATAGAATCGCTTGATCGTCCGTCCGTGCGGTCGGCGTCGTCCGCCGTCCGTCCGGTGCCGTCAACAGTTGGGCACAAATCTTAACCGCTCGACGTCACGTTCACGATATTCGGACGTCGGGGGCGGATCGTCAAAACGAGTTGGGCTGTCGAAGCTGGGGGTCAGAAGCGTCAAAGGTTCAAGACGGTGAACAAGGAAGGGGGAACATTCACTCCTTAACTTAAGGTATAGGGAGCGAAAGTGCAGACATTGCGGCACAAAATCTAAACGGCTCGACTAGGCTCGTGGATAGTCGCGGTGTTATAGCATCATGGATAGGAAAGCCATCACTGTGCCGAATATTGGAGTCACAGGTCAAAGGTCAATGGGCACAGGGGCAGATTTTAGACATTTTCTGAGGGACATGGTTCTGAACGCGAGCGATTGAAAAACTTTTTTGTTTCAGCGGTGACCTAGCATTTTTATGGCTTTATTTGAAAGGACCATGAAATGTCCCTTCTGCTTGACATGCGCAAGATAAGAGTGTCGGATAACCTTTTGACCCTCAAGAGGAGGGTAAACATGGATTTGTTCACTGCTCAACAAAGGCACTGAACTGCTTTTGCTATATTAGAGCCGATTACCTGTGTCAGATGCTTGAGGCGTACAGTTGCACGAGTTTAATTGCAAAGTGAAAGTTTAGGAGTTGAACAAGTTTACCTCCTTAAATCATAATGATTTCTCTAAAGACGTGTTTGTGTATAGCCCACCCTGCATTAGGCTGAAGGACTGAATGATGAATCATGTGAAGCTCACGATGCAAAAACCCAGGCAGCCATGGCCTGCGCACGCCTTCTTATCGATAATTGTTGCTTGCCAACCTGCTAGCACCTGTTGACTCCACCAGCTGAGCAACTTGCTGGAATATACTTACTTGGATTTTCTAGCCTGCACCTTACTGTACGATTTCAGAACAGATGCCATCTTTGATTTATTATTACAATTGCACGCCGCCATCTCGCAGGCAACTATAGGCCTAGTTTAAATTAGATTTATTCTCATGTACAACTTTTGTTAACGAATAAATAATAACTAGCTACCATTATTAATATACTATTTAATATTTCTTTCATTCTTTAATTTAACTATGATATCATGTAGCTATGGGCCGTGCGTATCCATTTACAGTTGTGCCGAACATAAGTGTTACCTAAGAAATATTAGGAGACACTATATATTATGATTTCTACGACTGTTACACTCACGGGATAGGAATGAAAGCTTATTAGCGGGGCATGTAAAAGGCCATCATCGCTGGGTTTTATTTTTTAATATAATAAGAGAGAGAGCAGAAAGTCTAAGATAAAGAGAGAAGAGAGTCAGTAAATTGAGACGCGGGACAGGAAACCGGTGATACGCGTTGTGTATTGCCGAGCGGGAAACGGGGTACAATTATGGTCGTGCGAGATGTTGTGCAAGGGGATGGGAGGTTGGGAGGCCGGGGGAGGGAGGTCGAAGGTAGGGGGAGGGAGATGGGAGTAAGCGGGGGAAGTGCAGAGGCAAGAGGAGTGAAGTGGGAGGCAGGCGGGAGGGAGGTAGGCGACGCAAAGTGGGGAGGGAGTGCGAGAGAGAAGGGACTTCGCCCGCCCCCTTCTAATTAAACTTGGAGATCCCATGCCTCATATGTTGACAATCTTTTATAGATAGCATTAGAAATAGATAGCTGTGAATCTATGACACAATTCGAACGTGAAAGGCAAGTTCATTTATATAAAATAAAACCAAAATCGCAATGGGGGGAGTAGTGAGCGTGTGCCTCCTTAACAATGATGTGTACGCAAACTGCGTATCTGCATAAATCTGCCGCCTAACAAATGTGTCACTACGCACGACTGAAGTTTATCAACCGTAGACAACAGCTAGATAGAGCTCAGCCGCTCTGCCGGCTCTTTGTTAATCTTCTGTGATTTTGAGTAGATGTTCGCTAGCGAAATTAATTGAGCAGCCTTCTCCTCTTCCTCCTTCTTCCTCTTCTTCTACTTCCTCTTCTTCTAGTTCTTCTTCTATTCCGGATTCTGCCGTGGGTTGGTCTTTTCTTTGATAATTGTGCGTTTCGCATCTGTAAAATGTATATAGCATTCAACATATAGTGTGAAATCTCTATCTATACATAAGTTAATAATTAAATCTCTAGTGTTCAATTCCATTCAAACTTTAGCACATTATAATTATAGATAGAATGTTAGTAGGAAATTGCTTTTTATTTATGATATAATACATTTTATTAATATTATATTAGAATTAGAATCAAGATAAAAAAAGAAACAAACACGATGTAGGACGTTTAGCGGAGGTGCTCTTCGAGGCATCCAATTTTCTTTTCTTTGCTTTCCTTGTATTTGTCAGCATTTTCGGCGGGTTAATCAAATAAATGAGACTGAAACAACTAAAATTGCTAACGTCTAACGCAAATAGCACCAATTTAAATGCCACAGATGCAGTACTTAGCAGGCAGTATTGCATCAATTCATAACATATATATCACACAGCATTGCGTATAGTTACACTACAAGCCTTGCACTTTGCGGGCACCCATACATCCCCCTGATTTCGGTATTGCGATCGCCTCATATATGACTGCCACTCATTTTCCTATCATGATTAGGCAGAAATCTTAATGGCAATCTGTTTCCTTTCTCGCTGCAGTTAGAGTGCAATTAGGTGCATGCCATCCAGTATTATGAAATACCTGCAGCCTGCAGGTAAAACTAGTAACCATATTTTTCAGTACTAATACCAGGCCCGTAGCCAGGAGGGGTTCGGGGGGTTCGAACGAACACCCCCCCCACGAGCCCCTCCTCCCAAGCCAAAAAAAATTTTTTGTTTTTTTTTTTTTTGAAATTTGCAGATATTTCAATCCTCAGGTCGCTCCATTTTAGTGTAATAATTGCAAACTCTCCATCGTTGCGGCAGACTGTGAACAAGTCGTAACGTCACGAGGGTAACCCCCTCCCACGACCGCCCTTCCCCCCGCCTCAGTCAGCGTTGCCTCCCTCGCCTGGTCCGCTTCCGCCCGAGCATGAGGCTGTACAGGGGGTCCAGGGATCCGGACCCCCCCTTGCTCGCGCAGAAAACGCATCTGAGGGCGG
>NW_014577838.1:133973-135126 GCF_000485595.1 Priapulus caudatus
ACCACTATACTACACACCACCACACACAACACACACACACACACACACACACACACACACACACACACACACACACACACACACACACAAACACACACCAGCTACCTCTTCCTGACGAATTGAGACCGACATTAAATAAAATTCCACGTACCGTCGACCATACTAATACAATAACCCTTTCACTGAACACATCCCCCTCCCCACATAAAAAAAAAAATGTTTACAAGACTTCGCACTGACCACGATTAGTACAATACCTATGGCTTACACTGCCCACCGACAAATCTCGCTGACCACTCATATAATTTCAATACTTGACACGAATTGCCAAGTAAAACCATCTGCTCAAACAAGACAAATTTCCTGAAACCCTGTAAAGAGAAAAAAACAACAACACAACAACTCAATAAAATACCATACAATGCATAACCTGAAATACAAAACAATACAAGCATATAATTAATACCAGAAACTAACTACAATACAATACAATATCCTGAAATACAAAAACACTACAATGCATATAAATAACACAATGAAATAAACACAATACAATATCCTGAAATACAAAATACTACAATGCATATAAATAACAATGAAATAAATACAATACATAAAAAATACACTACAATACAATAGTCTTGATTCCCTCAACGATGTTACGATGTCCTCCAGCTGGTCTTGATTTTGATCCTCTGCGCTGCTGCTTCTGATGCTGATGCAATGATGGATTGTAGAATGCAATGATGTGCTGTGGCATTTAGTTTTCTTCTATAATGTCCAATGGTTTATGCCAAAAGTTCCCCAGCACTAATAATCTGCTAGCACAAATTTGAAGGTCGTTGACTGCTGAATTTGCCCGTTGAATTCTCGCTGAAGTACTGCGTCGCTGAAGTCGTCAAGTCACTGAAGTGATGATTAAGGTAGTTTTTTCTCCTCGCCAAAATGTTGTGCTGACTGCCGCATCGATGTCCTGCTGAAAGATGTGTCCATCGATGTCCCGCCAAAATCTGTGCAACTACAACTATTAATATGATCAATGCATAAACTGTGGAATGATGCACGACTGCTTGTAAACTTCACATCCCCTTAAAATCGAATTGGCCAAATGATTTAATTGCTACGTTATTTTTGACGGCTTCAGTAAGTTCCC
>NW_014577838.1:139952-145075 GCF_000485595.1 Priapulus caudatus
ATGGACAACCATGTGTAGGGATGAACCTATTAACAATGAGCCCGAGCAATAGTCTCGGCCGACATGTCTATGACTGCGTACGCTTCAGGGTACGATGAGGAAAGAATCAAGAACGTAACTATATACCTGTTCCCACTGTCAGACACAGGTAGAGGCCCTACAGTGTCAATGGCAACGGTCTCGTTGACATACCTCGGCACTGGGGCATTTCTCATGGGGCCATGCACACGTCGCAGCTTACGAGCATTGCATCTCATGCACGCTCGAACGTGTGTCTGAATGTCGGTGAACATGTGCTACCAATAGTATCGCTCGGCCACCCTCAAGTAAGTCTTCTGAAAGCCCAGGTGTCCAGCATACAAATGGTCATGACACAATGACAAAACCTGTGGAACAAGGGATTTAGGCACCACAAGTTATCGACATGAAATGCCGTCATGAGTGGCTGCTCCCAGATGGAAAAGAATCCCATCTTCTAATATGAAGTCAGCCATCTCTGCTTGAAGGGTGTTCTGCTTCTAATGTTGCAACCATGTCTCTCGCGTAAGGGTCCTGCTGCTGCAATGAAAGAATCTGCTGTAATGAAACATAGCGCCTTGTTTCAAGATTATCATTGTCACCCTCAGGTACCGCAGCCTCACCATCTTCCACCTGTAAGATTACAGGTACCATGAGCATAGCCTGTTTTTGTGTTACCTCAGAAGTGGTGTCGCCTTCGCTGTCAGCATGTTCTACTGGAATATCTGTAGGAAGTCTAGATAATGCGTCAGCTTGGACATTAAACCGCCCCCTCTTTGACCGGATGTTAACATCAAACTCCAATATCCTAACTGCCCACCTCTGCAACTTCTTGTTACGGATAGACTTCGTCTCAAGAATATACTGTAACGGTCGATGATCGGTGAATAAAGTGAACTGAACCGACGAGAAAATGTCGCAACTTCTCTAAAGCATACATCAGAGCAAAACACTCCTTCTCGACTATCGGCTATCTTGCCTCACACTCAGTGAACTGCTTGCTCAAGTAGAGCACCATGTGTTCCTGGTCGAGTTCATCTCTCTGCATGAGTACTGCTCCTACGGCAATAGACGACGCATCACAGTACAGCGTGAACAGTAGATTACGATCTGCAAAGTGCAAGGATTGGCTCAGATGTCAGACATGTTTTCAGAGACTGAAACGCCTCCTCAGCTTCAGGAGACCAAACGAATTCAGCCTTCTTGACAGTCAACAACGTTAAAGGCCGTGCTATAACAGCATAGTTGCGTATGAATTTGCTATAGTACCCTGTTAATCCTAGGAATTGACGAACACCTTCCACATCCTTGGGTGGAATCATGTTACTCACGGCCTCGATCTTACCCGGGTCAGGTTTCAGTCCCTGTGGTGATATCACATGTCCCAGGTATGGCACAGAACTGCGCATGAAGAAGCACTTCAAAGGCTTTGCCCTCAGGTTCGCAGCTCTCAACCTAGAGAAGACTTCGTCAAGATGACGCATGTGAGTTTCAAAGTCAGGCGAAAATACGATGATGTTATCGATATATACCAGTGCACTTTTCCCAAGAAGCCCTTCAAGTGCCTTAGTTATACATCTCTGGAACACAGCAGGAGCACAGCAGAGACCGAAACTTAAGACACGGAAGTCGTAAAGACCTGCATTTGTGGTGAAGGCTGTCTTTGGTTGATCCTCTGGTGCAAATGGAACCTGATGATACCCTGATCTGAAGTCAAGTGTCGAGAAAAACTGCATTGCCGAGATTCTGCAAAATATCATCAATGATCGGCAGTGGAAAGTTGTCATTGGTTGTTACAGCATTCAATCTACGATAATCAATACACATTCTCCACTGATCACCATTTTTAGGAACGAGCAACACCCCACTAGACCAAGGAGATGAAGACCGAACGATGATGCCATTGTCAAGCATCTCGGAAACCTGCACAATGTCTTGCTGTTTTGGACTCATCCGATACGGTTTTGTTTTAAACGGACGTGTTGTACCTGTCTCAATACGAAACTCAATGAGATTTGTTAACCCAAGCTCCTGGTCAGTATTCGCAAACACGTCATGATTGCGTGACAAAGGTGCCATAAGACATTCTCTCTGTGCTTCATCTGTCACATGCTTTGTGAGCGTGGGAAAATTACACTGATCTGCGTGCGTTGATAACCCTAGCTCTATATTACTAGACCTACCCATAGTCTCATCTGCAGCAACAGTAACCACTGTAGCAGCAGCAGCATTAAGAGTAGCATCATCATCAACAGCAACAACAGCAGCAGTAGCAGTAGCATCATCAGCAGCAGCATCATCATCATCATCAGCAACAACAGCAGCAGCAATAGCATCGCCAGCATCAGTAGTAGCAGCAACAGCAGCAACAGCCTCATCATCATCATCATCATCATTATTAGAAACAATAACAGCAGCCGTAGCATCGTGAGCGTCCGCAGCAGCATCATCATCATCATCATCATTATTATTAGCAACAACAACAGCAGCCATAGCATCGTCAGCATCAGCAGCAGCAGCAGCATCATCAGCATTATTAGCAACAATAGATTCGTCGGCAGGCTGCAATGTGGAGCAGGTCCAGCAGAACGTCTTCTCCTGGTGCAACACAGAAGCCACCTGTCGGTCAGAATCTAAAACAGTAATAATATCAGACACAGCTGCATATTCATTCATGCGAACAATGGAACAATCAGCGATGGCGCGCTGATCGGCTGTGCGTTGAACCGTAGAGGTCTCGCGCGCACCCATGGCTCTCTTGCGCTCACCAGAACGCATTCTAGTAGTCTCGCTAGCTGCATTGTCCCCTTCCGCATTGCCCGGTAAAGTGTGAAGCACTCCCAAGACAGCATCGCGTGGAATTGTAACAGACCTGTGTGAGAAATTGGCAATCGAACATGTAACAATATGATGTTTATAACTATACCGACATCGTTAGCTAAACGTAACTGGGACGCTAGAAATAACATCTGCCTGCGCTTTGATGACCTCTCTTAACTCTCGAATCTCTGGTCGAGAGCTATCTAGCGCCGGTCGAACAGAATCGACCTCCATGGGCTCATCGAACTGCCCATAGCCTGCGGTAACCTGGTGTGATTGCCGACGAAAAGACAAATCCGCCTCGATACGAGCATCGGCCGTAGCTATCTCGCACTCACCCTCCAACGTCGACGCTGCACGTGCAATAAGCATTCGTTGTGTGGAAACATTCTGCAATGCATCAATATACGTCTCCACAAGTCTCGCTTGCATTAACATATTGTCGAGGTGAACCTCAGGGTACGCTGTACTTGCAATCTCTAGCAGACGGTCAGCGCATGCGCACGGTGTCTCCCGCGGCAATTGCCTAAACTGCTTCATCTCCTGCGGCTGCGGTCGCTCCGTAGGTGAGCGGAAACGTGCCCGAATAAGTGCGTACAACGCACTCCACGTTATCTCAGGATTACTGGCAATCTGACGCCGCCAAAAATCAGCAACAGCACCACCGACAGTAGAAACCGCGAAAGTACGAAGCGATAAACGTAATGCTAACTCTAATTGCGCTAATTCCAAAGAACGCTCCCACGACCTAAAAGTGCAGCATACGGCCCATCTTCCCCTGTATAACACGGGACAGAGCTACGGAGTTCAGCCTGGCGACCCGTACTAACCCGTTCTAGAACTTAACGCTTCGATAGACGGGACGAGCGCTTGCGAGAAAAGGTTTGCTATATCCTCTACTTGGACTTGAGCCATTTTATAATTACCTATTAGTGTTACTATTATTGATTAGTGTTACTATTAAGTGCGGCGATCAACTTAGCCACGATCGTGAGCACAGACATGCAATGTTTACAATGTATGGAACCATATAGCACTTACCAAATGAACATCTCTGCTTGAGTTTTTAGCCGGTGATGATGCCTGACATTGCCCGTAGATCGATATAGTGTAGTACCTTGCGTTGCTTGCAAAACCCGAGTCGAACTGTCACGGCGCCAAAAATGTAGCGTTGAAGTTACACCAAGATTTGAATGAAATAATTTAGAGTAAAAGAATCAAAGACGAAGTATAAATTTTTGTGTTCACTAAAAGAATATATTGTTTACAACTAATACAGGTCTCTAATGGTACGCGCTAACACCCAGAATGCCAGAACTGAACTCACGACCTTTCTTCAAATTGTTATTTATATGCAAAACATCTGTAAAACACGTTACATTGTAATTTGTAGAATGGTAGTAGCATCTGTGCATGGATGCATTCATCCATTCATTAACAATACCAGCATCACAATTCTAAACTCTTAAACTGATTATTGCGAGATTTTTGCTCAGAAAAACTATATATAGCTGAATATAGTCTCACCTGACAGGGAAATATCCACTGATTACACACACACATTAAAAACACCTAAGATTTTATGGCAGTTTTATAGTATAAGCAGTTTGGATCATGAAGCACATCGTAAGCAGACAATGCATTGTTAATCGTACGCGATAATGGCAGAATTTGTAAACGTTGTAAAATTGTCAGTGAGACTCAATTGAAAAACAAGTGCATTTGAGAGAGACTCCTACCATAGATATCATTTATATACAAACGGTAAGACTGAACATAAACCGTGTTATATATATATTTAATGGACTGCTACTATGTCTTAGATCATAGGCGCGGCGGCTAACTAGCTAGTCATACCACCGGAGCTACATAAACAAGGGAGGAAGGCGGATTGTCATGTACTTGTGACGGCCAGGCGCCATTTTGGATCGAAGTTTTGGATCAGGCTTGCATTGTGTTGTGTGTTGGCACGTTGTGTGCGACTGGTAGCACTGCACTGCACTGCACCTGCGATTGTGGTAGAATTAGGAAGATTCATATTATTTTTTTTATTAATTTTAATCATTGTTCGGTGCAGGCGGGTAATTTAAAAGGCTATTAGTGTATTTTATTAGCTCAATGAGACATATCGATATACACGCTTACGCAATGAATAATATATAATCAAATACACATGACGATCATTCTCCTCTCCCCTTCTTCGTCACTTTCTCCCTCGCATCCTCTATCTCTCCAGCCACCACATTGTCGCCTCTGTACAAACATAACCTCCCCCTGCCCCATCC
>NW_014577838.1:147432-148970 GCF_000485595.1 Priapulus caudatus
ATCTGAACAGTACTGGGGGAATAGTGTTAGACAACAGAAATTATCAAATCGTCTAGATTTTTGCAAATTTAACCAACGTAAAAACATTTTTATCAGGTGAGAGTTTGAGGATATATTTAGTAACGTTAGTTCTTACTTTTAATGTAAAAAAATGGCAATTTAAAAAAAAAATTTTATTATAGAAAATTCGTGACGTAGTCCCTTTAATTTCTCAGTAAACAATTATATATCAAATGAAAAACTGAAAAACCATTTTGAATTACCATCATTAGTTTTCCTAAAAACTGGATTTGAAATTTGGGATATTTATACCTTTAGAAAGGAAAACTACAGGCAATTCAGTCCAAAGGCCACAGATAGCTAATTGTATATATTATTCCTTTCTACACACTGTATTTGTGGTGGTTTATACCCAATTGTATTGTGTTGTAAAGCATTTTGAACCAACTGCATACAAAGATTTGGTAGGTTAAAGTGCAGAAAATTAGTACAGGGAAAGAGTTGCAAGAGGTGTGGGTGAGTCAGCAGCATCTATACACTAACTCAACTACTCTAACGCAAATAGCACCAATTTAAATGCCACAGATGCAGTACTTAGCAGGCAGTATTGCATCAATTCATAACATATATATCACACAGCATTGGTATAGTTACACTACAGAGCCTTGCACCTTTGGGAGGCCCCCTGATTGGTATTGGATCGCCTCATATTGACTGCCCACCTCATTTTCCTATCATGATTAGCAGGAAATCTATGCAATCTGTTTCCTTTCTCGCTGCAGTTAGTGCAATTAGGTGCACTGCATCCAGTCATTATGAATACCTGCAGCCTGCAGGTAAAATAGTAGTCATAAAAATGCAGACGTTATAACTCCGCTTTGCTAATCTCAGGGTGCGGGTTTAACTGGGGTCTGCGTCCCATTACTGGGGTCTGCGTCGGCTCGGACTAGTATTAGTAAAATAGTAAACCATATTTTCTGAGTACTAATACTATATTAGTAATTATTAGTACTATTACTACTTATAACACTAATTATAATATTATTTTCCGATTTCTCGCTGTATCCGATACAAAATTGAGCTTTGTGTCATCACGTTTCCTTATATTATACAATATTAAGGCAGGCTAATTGTGGCCTTTTGTTCAGATCGCTAACTCTAAAAGTGAAAAAGTAGTAGCAATTTATATCTGACGTCCCTACCTGAATACAAGGCTGAAGATATATAGCTGTCGCTTCAGCCTTGAATCGGTCAATGCAAACTCTCGGGGAAAACAGCAGCACAGATTCTCAGGCGCTGCTGACAGGTCACGTAGGCTCTGCATGACTGGGCGCATTGATTTCTACACAGCAGCGGCTGTGAATCTGTGCCGCTGTTTTCCCCGAGAGTTTCAGCACTCCTCATTGGCAAGAGTTTCCATTAATATCGCGTTTTGGGGAAAAATAAATTCGGAACAAGTTGGAGCGTACAGTAGTTGACATATTGATGGTGGTTTTTAAAAAAATTTGAAAATGGCGTTTATTGCGTTTTCGAACCAA
>NW_014577839.1:0-4227 GCF_000485595.1 Priapulus caudatus
CAAAGATATTGGGCGATAATGAGAGGCAAAGGAAGATCCATCAACTTTATAAACTTGTGCAATAACAGCTTTCAGGGCGTCAAGTGACAAGTGACGCTCAAAATATAGGAAAATAGGAATTTCAGATGTGAAAAAATAGGAGGAAAATAGGAATTTTGGTGAGAAAATATATGTTAAGTAGGAATATTTGTTGCGTTAGATGGCCTCCCAACACCCCTACAGACATCCCTATCCACCATAAATGGTTTTAATAATATACATATTTGGAGTTCACATCACATGCGAACAATATTTTGAGGTTTTAATGAGAAATGCATGTTAAAATTGATAAGCAGTTTATACATGCATAAACACCCATACATGTAGACTACTCCAAAATAGTATGACGTACATGTATACATGGGCGGATCCGGCTTTTTGAAAAAGGGGGGGTCCAGTAAGAAATAAAGGGCTCTTTTATAAAATTAAAAAGGTGCCGAAGGCAGCTTATGCGGCGTGTCTAAGGCACGTTGCCACTTAGGGGGGGGGGGTTAGGGGGACCTCCCCCAAGAAAAATTTTAAAAATTGGTGCATTCTGAGAGCATCTGAGCAGTAATTTTGATGTCTAGAATGCAAGATAGAATTCCAAATTTTTAAGCAGAAAATTATCTTTTATGTGTTTTCCCTTTTTTGGTGTAAAAAGGGAAGGTCCGGACCCCCTGGACCCCCCTCTGGATACACATACCTATGGCAAGCCATTACCTTCAAAAATCATTTCTAAAGAATTTAAATCTAGAATTCCAAATCAATTTACAATGCATTAAATCAATTTACAAAGTTTTAAATTATTTTACAAAAGTAACAATTTATTTATAGAAACAAGTTATAGTTTGGCAATTTATTAGCATGTTTACGAATCAATTTACAAGATTCTAAATTAATTTATAACATTTCAAATCAATTTACGAAAATACAAATCAAGTTATATTTCTACAAAATTACAAATAACAAAGTCACAATTAACATGCAGTCTACTGATTTGTAAATCAATTCATAAAAGCTACCATTTATTTACCTGTATTTACCTGTACAGCCACACATCAAGGGTTTGCATGGCTATCAAAGGGTTAGACAGCTTGCGCTTATGCCTGAACTGTCCAATAGCGGCCTAATTCGATTTTAAATGAGAGCACGCCCTTTGCCGCAATAACATGTTGGAGATAGCTGTTCCAGCTGTCAATCACTCTCTGAGAGAAAATATTTTTACGTAGTTTAAGACGACTGCGCTCTTTGTACAGTTTCATGCTGTGACCTCTGGTGGTGGACAGGATTGCGGGTGAAAAAAATGTCTTATGATCAATGTTCTCTAAGCCTGTCATAATCTTGTAGATCTCGATAAGATCAGCTAGCTCTCTCTCTCTACGCGTCTCTAGAGTAGTAAGATTCAGCCTTTGAAGTCTTTGCTGGTATGACAAACTACCCAACCCTTCCACTAGTTTAGTCGCTCGTCTCTGAACTTTTTCAAGGAGCTCTATGTCCTTTATCAAATATGGTCTCCAAGCTTGTATTGCATATTCAAGGTGTGGACGGACCAAGGACTTATATAAGGTAACGATGGTGTGCCTTGACCTGTCGGTAAAACAGCTTCTGATGACTCCTAGCACCTTGTTTGCCCTTTTTTCTGCTTCTGAAAAAGTCTAGATGGTTTTAGTGAGGCATTAAAGGAACAGTAGCCTCTAGGATTTTACTGCATATCGTATATACCCACACGTATTTGTTACCAGATACCTAATTTAATTGTTATAATTATTTACACATCAACGCTACGAAATTTGAACGGCGCCATGACACCCGCGAGCGTGCTGCCACCCCGAAAAAGTTGCGTATTTAACAATTTATTTTGCAGGTTACAGACCGAGGGCTAATCACAAAAGTGCAATTATATTTATACCTAAATGCTATTTAACCGAACGATATTCATTTTAGGGCAAATTTATCCATATTATAACTGAAACTATATGTCGTTTATAAGATATTACAATCCTTTTGCTTTTAAATGAATAAATAAGAAATACGCTCGGTCTGTAGCCCTTGGTTGGAAAGTGGTTTTGCGCAACTTATCAGATCGTGCGCTTTGAGTGGCGCCACCGTCGTTGGAATCAAACTGTAGTCGTTAGTTTTAAAACATTTTTTAATAATATTTCTAATGGTGATTGAACCATGAAACTTTTTATGTAGCGTAATTATAACCTAGATTAGCTTAAAATACCCCTAGAACCTAGAGTAAACTCTCCCTTTAACTATAACCCCTAAGTCCTTCTCCTCAGTCACATTGGCTAATGGCACATTGTTTATATGATATGTGACCTCGGGGTTTCCATGACCCATGTGAATGCATTTGCACTTGTTCAAGTTGAACAGCAGTTGCCAGTCCTCTGACCACTTAAACAACTTGTTTAGATCGCCTTGTAGCTTGTGGACTTGATTAATTGAACTGGCACTTCCGAATAGCTTGGTGTCGTCCGCAAACTTGGAAAGACTACTGGTAACTGTATCGTCAATGTCGTCAATGTACACTAAGAAAAGGACAGGGCCAAGCACAGACTCTTAAGGCACACCACTTGTCACTGGTCTCCAGTCCGATTGTTTACCATTCACAACTACTCTCTGCTTTCGTTCCCTTAGCCACTCCTCAATCCAACTGACAACGGTTTCTTCTATTCCAAACGCCCTTAGTTTCCGAATCAGTCTCTTGTGTGGTACCTTATCGAAGGCCTTTTGGAAGTCCAAATATATGACGTCAACAGGATTTTCTTCGTCTACGTGCTTGGTGACACTTTCCAGAAATTCCAGAGGATTAGTCAGACACGACCGCCCTGAGCGGAATCCATGGTGTGTATTGTTCATGAGCTGATGCTGTTCGATATGGCGTACAATATGGTCCCGTAAACATGCTTCTATGATCTTGCAAGCCACGGACGTCAGGCTAACCGGTCTGTAGTTGGACGGTCGGTCTCTGGGACCTTTCTTAAAGATGGGCGTAACGTTGGTATCTTTCCAATCATCCGGGATGTAGCTGTTGTCCAGGCTGTGTTGGAAAATCATATGCAACGTTTACATATATCAACAGCCTCCTTTAGAACTCTAGGTGGGATCTTTTCCCGTCCAGGTGCTTTGTCAGGCTTTAGATTTAAACACTTGGTCTTTACAGCTTCCTGACTGAGGATGACATGGTCTAGCACTATATACTCTCTCCTTATGGGGTCTTTGGTATGGGCACAGGGATGTTCGACGTGTCCTCGATAGTAAACACAATTACAAAATAGTCATTTAAATTCATTGCCATGTGTTTGTTATCTGTTATCACAGTACCAGAATCGTCAGTTAGTGGCCCGATATGGTCCTTGGTAGATGTCCCCCCTCTCACATATTTCCAGAAACTCTTGGGGTCACTTTTAATGTTGCTTGCCAATTTATACTAAAAATTGCGTTTAGCAGCTTTAACCGCGCGGGTGGCTTGGTTTTGAGACTGTTTATATAGCTCATAGTCTCGGATCGAACCGGAAATTTTATATCTCTTCCACTGTTTACTTTTCTGTCGGCATGCTTTCCTAACGTACAGTTCTAGTAACCCATAGTGGTTTTGTCTTACTGCGACACACTCTCTTGGGGATATTCGTCTCCATTGCCAAATGCAGTCTCCTGGTGAACAACCCCCAGCAGTCGTCTGCATCCTCGCCTAACTCAGACTTCCAGTCATTACTAAGGGCAGCTCTCAGTTTGTCATAGTTCCCCTTATTCAAGTTGTAAACCTCCATGTGGTTGGTCGGAACGTTTACTTCGACAACCAGGTCCCATGTAACTATACTGTGGTCACTGTTGCTCAAATGTTCTCTTACTTGTAGGTTCTCTACTAGATGCAGTTCTGTTGTCAACACTAGATCCAGTATACTGTCTCCTCTGGTAGAGTTATCAACATGCTGCGTCCTAAAGCAGTCTTGAACTAAGTCAATGAATTCAGTGCCGAACAACTATTATACTTGGCAATAATTAATTGGTAGGCTATATGTGTAAAAATATTGTTGCCGTGCACGCTAAGCGCGCGCAGGGTGTGGGTTCGCGCGAAGCGCGGAAGCTCTAGCACTAATTAAAACGGAAGACGTAATAATCAGTGCTCTCCTCACTCTCTCTCTCTCTCTCTCTCTCTCTCTCTCTCTCTCTCTCTCTCTCTCTCTCTCTCTCTCTCTC
>NW_014577839.1:4237-9614 GCF_000485595.1 Priapulus caudatus
GATACCCCTCCCACACCCTACCCCCTCGGTCGCTTCGCTCCCTCGCCTTGGCCCCCCCTGTTTCCAATTGCTGGCTACGCCACTGCCCATGTGAATGCATTTGCACTTGTCTAAGTTGAACAGCATCTGCCAGTCCTCTGACCACTTAAACAACTTGTTCAGATCGCCTTGTAGCTTGTGGACTTGATCCATCGAACTGACACTTCCGAATAGCTTGGTGTCATCCGCAAACTTGGAGAGACTACTGGTAACTGTATCGTCAATGTCGTCAATGTACACTAAGAAAAGGACAGGGCCAGGCACAGACTCTTGAGGCACACCACTTGTCACTGGTCTCCAGTCCGATTGTTGACAATTCACAACTACTCTCTGCCTTCGTTCCATTAGCCACTCCTCAATCCAACTGGCAACGGTTTCTTCTATTCCAAACGCCCTTAGTTTCCGAATCAGTCTCTTGTGTGGTAACTTATAGCTACTAGAGGCGGTTCTGTTGTCAACACTAGATCCAGTATACTGTCTCCTCTGGTAGGGTTATCAACATGCTGCTTAATAAAGCAGTCTTGAACTAAGTCAATGAATTCAGTGCCGAACAACTATTATACTTGGCAATAATTAATTGGTAGGCTATATGTGTAAAAACATTGTTGCCGTGCACGCTAAGCGCGCACAGGGTGTGGGTTCGCGCGAAGCGCGGAAGCTCTAGCACTAATTAAAACGGAAGACGTAATAATCAGTGCTCTCCTCACTCTCTCTCTCTCTCATTTAATTTCATGAGGCGTCAAAAAAGTGGGAGTGCTCGTCTGCTCGCGCCCCCTTAGCCCACTGTTCCGCGGGCCCTGTATAGTACGTGCCGAGTGCGTACCGCAGCAGCTGATTGGCGCTATTGGTTTCATCGTGCTAGGGTCATCGTACGGGTTGCTATAGGGAAGTGACGTCACTGCCCACCTACAATAATATGGCCTGCAGGCCGCAGATAAAAAAATTATATATATATATGGCCCGCAGGAATGTAAAGTACAATAGTAACACACAGTCACAGCGTAGCGATGTTATGCAGATCATCACTCTCCCCCTGTATACTCTGTATGAGTATCATCACTCTCCCCCTGTCGATCATGTTTTCAGTCATATATATCCTTCAGTAGTCCATTCCTGTAGATTGTTTTCCGTCTCTTCTCTTGTCCACGTTGCTCCGCAAATTTTTCCAGCCTGTTTTGTTGCAATGCCAATACTGGCAATAGTTGTATTTATGTAGTGCATGCTAGCACTGTTTACAATCACGTATATGCTTCCGAGTATAGTTTTTAACATACTTTATCTAACTACCACTGTGCGCTGATATTTTGTTTAAATTGTTTTACCCATACATTGCGCTCAGCAAATTCATTTATTGAGCTCTGCTGATGAACTGTGTGGAAAATACCCTGCGCTACCCTTACTACCACAGGTGAAGGATATTCTGTGCAAACGTATACAAATAATTTCATATGGTTTGTAAAAATATCCAGTTATTGTGACTTTCTTTAGGGAGTTATTGATAAACAATGACAGATCTAGGAGCCATGCGTCACCTGTCCAACGAAACACGTTTCGCTCGCCTGACATTCGTTCCATCGGCCGTCTCCACAATCCATGTTCCCTGTGACGTCGTTTTACCTGTGACGTCGTGTTACCTGTGACGACGTATTACCCGTGCTGACGTATTACCCGTGCTGACGTATTACCCGTGCTGACGTATTAAAGCCCGTCTCCACACACGCGGCGCGGCACGGAACGCAACGGAAACGGCGTCGTTCACCCCTACCGGCAAAGTTCAAATCTATTATATCTTATGGCGCAGTCTCCACTGACACGGCACGGCGCCATGTTACCGGTGAAGCCATGTTACATGTGAAGCCGTGTTACATGTGATAACGTGTTACCTGTGACGCCGTGTTACCCGTGACGACGTGTTACCTGTGATGACGTTTTACCGGTGAAGCCGTCTTACCTGTGAAGACTTGTTCTGCAGACCACGGAGCGTTTCCAAGTCCCGAGGTGTTTAGCAACCAAGCCTAAACCAACCCAAACTCCAGCGAAAACTTTCTCCGAAAACCGTGCGTCGTTTGGAATGCCGCGAGAACCGTTGGTGTTGCAACAGCACTTTTATGCTTTATGCATTTCGGCAGTGAGACCGCTCTTGTATGTGAAACAGATCCGAGCCTCCAGACTTTGTTAAGTGAAATTGTACGTATTTCTCGGTTAAGCATAGCGCAGACTTGCGACTTTTGGTTACTCGTCGCTGCAACCGCATGCGATCGGTCGCACGCTTCACCGTGTGTGCGCATGCAAGCGACTGCTGTTAACAGCAGTCGCTTCTTTCCTTTGTCTTTTTGTCATTCCATTGTCAAACCTGTTTGATTTCTTCCAACTCGTTGCAAGCGACCAGAATCGCTACGAGTTGCAGTTGCACGTTCCCGCAGACTTCCGACTTTTTCTTGCAACTCGGCTGCGATTCTAGAATCGCAGCTGAGTTGCATGAAAAAGTCGCAAGTCTGCGCTAGGCTTTATATTATGGCAGGATTCTGTCAGATAGCACGTGGTGTTCGATTGTCTAGACAGCTGAGTGTTGTCCCTCACTCTGCTTTCTAGGCAGCACCCGACCATGCCTGATTTTGTACGTGCCTAAGATTACCCCAAGCGTGTTGGATAATGATGTCCTGCTGTGAATTATGCCCCCTCCTTTCTGTGTCTTACGTTCTTATTGGGTTACGAATCGACCTCTCATGTGGTATCTGTGTCTAAACCGGTGGTAATGACCGAAGGTGCTTACGCGGCTATTGGGTGGTTTACGCTGGTATACGCGAGTATTGAGGTGAGGTATATCCTTGTTGTATATTCCTCTTTATGTACAAACTGAAAAATAACTTGTATTTGTGGTAAACCAGCCTATGTTCCAGGGCAAGGCATGTCACTCGGGGACATAGCCCCTGTATTGAGTAGGGTATTGTTAATGTTAATGTGGTTAATGTTAAGTTTGTTTAATGTGGGGGTACAGTCTTAAAAATTTACAGAGGTCTTCTTGAGGGAGTTGTTAACTAATTTCTAGTAAGAAAGGGGTCATTTGTTGTCGCAAAGGCGCGACAATACGTCGTTTTACCCAGCAACCTCACCTTGTTTTGACGATTTCTCATGATTTCATGGCTCGCGTATTTCACGCGATTTTAGTTACCAACAATGTCTGTTTGAGAGAGAGACAGAGAGTGAGAGAGAAAAGGAGTCAGAAAGAGAGAGAGAGAGAGAGAGAGAGAGAAAGTAAGAGAGAGAAGGAGACAGAAAGAGAGTGAGAGAGTGAGAGAGAGAGAAAGAAAGAGAGAGATAGAGANACCCGTGCTGACGTATTACCCATGCTGACGTATTACCCGGGCTGACGTATTACCCGTGCTGACGTATTACCCGTGCTGACGTATTACCCGTGCTGACGTATTACCCGTGCTGACGTATTACCCATGCTGACGTATTACCCGTGCTGACGTATTACCCGTGCTGACGTATTACCCATGCTGACGTATTACCCATGCTGACGTATTACCCATGCTGACGTATTACCAGTGAAGCCGTGTAACCTGTGACGCTGTGTTACATGTGCCGACTTGGTCCTGCGACGCCGTATTACCCATGCAGACGTATTACGGGTGAAGCCGTGTTACATGTGAAGCAATGTTCCTGTGATAACGTGTTCCTACGACGCCATGTTACCGGTGAAGCCATGTTACATGTGAAGCCGTGTTACATGTGATGCCGTGTTACCTGTAAATCCGTGTTACCTGTGATGCCGTGTTACCTGTGACGACGTTTTACCAGTGAAGCCGTGTTACCTGTGAAGACTTGTTCTGCGGACCACGGAGCGTTCCCAAGTGCCGAGGTGTTTAGCAACCAAGCCTACACCAACCCAAACTCCAGCGAAAGGTTTCTCCAGAAACCGTGCGTCGTTTGGAATGCCGCGAGAACCGTTGGTGTTGCGCAGCACTTTTATGCTTTATGCATTTCGGTTACTCGTCGCTGCAACCGCATGCGATCGGTCGCATGCTTCACCGTGTGGGCGCATGCAAGCAACTGCTGCTAACAGCAGTCGCTTCTTTCCATTGTCTTTCCATGAGTTATATTACCCGCACACATGCGCTTTCGAAGCGATTGCGAGCGTCGAGTTGCTGAAAATCAAACGTTGCAAGCGACGAGAATCGCTACGAGTTGCAGTTGCATGTTCCCGCAGACTTGCAACTTTTTCTTGCAACTCGGCTGCGATTCTATAATCGCAGCCGAGTTGCATGAAAAAGTCGCAAGTCTGCGCTAGGCTTTATATTATGGCAGGATTCTGTCAGATAGCACGTGGTGTTCGATTGTCTAGACAGCTGAGTGTTGTCCCTTACTGTGTTTTCTAGACAGCCCCCGACCATGCCTGATTTTGTACGTGCCTAAGATTACCCCAAGCGTGTTGGATAACGATGTCCTGCTGTGCCTTATGTGCCTCCTTTCTGTGTCTTACGTTCTTATTGTGTTACGAATCGACCTCTCGTGTGGTATCTGTATCTAAACCGGTGGTAATGACCGAAGCGGTTTACGCGGCTATTGGGGGGGGGGTTACGCGGGTATACGCGAGTATTGAGGTATATTCTTGTTGTATATTCCTCTTTCTGTACAAATTGAAAAATAACTTGTATTTGTGGTGAACCAGCCTATGTTCCAGGGTAAGGCATGTCACTCGGGGACATAGCCCCTGTGTTGAGCAGGGTATTGTTTAGGCACAAAATTATGCAACGTGTGCAACGGAATTATTGTCACGACAATATATAGCCTTCAATCAGAATGGCTAATCGCGCTTTGTTCTAGCCAATCGCAGAATAACGCTATCTCAATCCACCGTTTGACCAATCAGGAGTAACTGAGCCGTATTTAAGGGACCTTCGCGATTTATCTCCCTCTCTTGGCTTTCTCTCGGTGGTACTCATCCCTGCCCTGCTTTAACCCGGCTCTTTACTGTGTCACGTTCTTATTGTGTTACGAATCTACCTACCGTATAGAGCCGATCGGCGTATATATGTAAGTGTATAATTATAGTGGTGCGTATGTGAAGTGGATGTATATTCTTTTAAGTGTGCTCAGGAGTTCTGTAATGTTTATTGAAATTCACGGTGATATTAGTCGTGCATATGTGAAGTGGGTACGTGGTTATTCTTTTAAAGGGACAGTAGCCTCTAGGATTTTACTGCATACAACTGTACTTACTGTATAACAAATCGTCTATACCCACACGTATTTGTTACCAGATACCTAATTTAATTGTTATAATTAATTACACATCAACGCTACGAAATTTGAACGGCGCCATGACACCCGC
>NW_014577839.1:9699-19341 GCF_000485595.1 Priapulus caudatus
TATTTATACCTAAATGCTATTTAACCGAACGATATTCATTTTAAGGCAAATTTATCCATATTATAAGTGAAACTATATGTCGTTTATAAGATATTACAATCTTTTTGCATTTAAATTAATAAATAAGAAACACCCTCGGTCTGTAGCCCTTGGCTGGAAAGTGGTTTTGCGCAACTTATCAGATCGTGCGCTTTGAGTGGCGCCACCGTCGTTGTAATCAAACTGTAGTCGTTAGTTTTAAAACATTTTTTTTAAATATTTCTGATGGTGATTAAACCATAAAACTTTTTATGTAGCGTAATTATAACCTAAATTAGCTGAAAATAACCCTAGAACCTAGAGTAAACTCTCCCTTTAAGTGTGCTCAGGAGTTCTGTAATATATTTATTGAGATAAGCTACAAAGACCCAAGTTGCCATACAAATTATGTATATCTTCATTTCTAAAACGCGGCCATTTACTACAGACACTAGACATTACTGCTGCCAATAGCTCGCCTAAAGTTAGAAATCATGAAGCACACCTTGTCAATTCTTCCACCGGGAGAAATTTACTGATGGGTCTCTTTTTAATATTTTAAATCTCTACACGAATCCTCTTAGATGCGATACGTCTATCCCAAACAACTGTCTTTGCATGAAGTTAGGATTTTCCTTTGAGCATTGACGGCGTGCTCCACCATAGCTATGCACTGACATAAGTAACAAGGTCTGTGTCACCTAATGTATACAAGCCCCAACTTGGGTGACTGGCGGTTCTAGTAGGCCCTACCTAGAGATGTTCGATTTGTTCTGATATGTTGATCAAAATAGTCGCAACAAACTGATCGCCGCTGGTTATAAACTTACGCGACTAGTGGTTCTAGTACCTAGACACATCTGGCTATTTATTCGATTATATCAACAGACATAGAGCAAAACTTATATATTGGGTTAAAGAGAGAATTGTACTATCAGGAGCTCTTAAAGTTAGGTATAAATATGTTCGATTTGTTCTGATATGTTGATTAAAATATTAGATCGGCTATGTGTGATCCCTGTATGTTTACATATGTTTACTGTCATGGGTCATTGCGCAACCGTTGTACAACCGATGCTCCCGCTGCGCCACCTTCTGACAAAGCTAGCGGTTAACCCCATTGCGGAGGCTTACTGTTACACGCCTCCTAAATGGATCGAGTTTATCTTATCTTCTGTTTTGCAAATTCGTTTTGCGATGGGAAGCTCGGGCGCTGCCATCTTTAATATTGAGACACTTAATTGCACCTGCCATCTTTAATATTGAGACACTTAATTGCACCTGCCATCATTAATCTTGTGGTACTTAATTGCACCTGCCATCTTTAATATTGAGACACTTAATTGCACCTGCCATCTTTAATATTGAGACACTTAATATCACCTGCCATCTTTAATATTGAGACACTTAATTGCACCTGCCATCATTAATCTTCAGACACTTAATTGCACCTGCCATCTTTAATATTGAGTTACTTAATTGCACCTGCCATCTTTAATATTGAGACACTTAATTACACCTGCCATCATTAATCTTGAGACACTTAATTGCACCTGCCATCTTTAACATTGAGTCACTTAATTGCACCTGCCATCAATAATCCTGAGACACTTAATTGCACCTGCCATCTCGTGGCAACGTTGATCAACAAACGCTCAACATCTTGAGCTACTGCCGGCATAGCAAATGTCTAGTGCACTCCACCCAATTCACGAAGGAACATTCATTGTCATAATTCAGTATATAAAAATATATGTATGGCCTGCTTTGATGTCTATTACGAATTAAGCTAATTACTAAATGATGTAGAAACTTTAGGGTAGTCACTGTATGAAGCACAAAAACAAGCTAATTTCTTTATTTCGCTATGGGAATGAGACGTGCAGTGTTTGCACTATTGACGTGTGTGTGTGCGCGCGCGCGCGCGTGTGTGTGTGTGTGTGCGTGTGTGTGTGTGAGAGCGAGAGAGAGAAAGCGAGTGAGAGAGAGACAGAGAGTGATAGAGAGTGTAACGTTGTTTTTTAACGTTACCATGTTATTGTTGATTGCTATGTTATGTTTCGCCAAAAGACATAGATAAGAGAAGCCAGAGAATAAATACCATGCTTCGATGTTTAATGTAGATTTGAACTATTACAATGATACAGACTGTGGTCGCAGTTGTCTCTGGTTGTCGCGAGATTCCCCGATTCTCCCTGGGCCCCCGGCTTTTATAGTCGCAGGCACGCCTGCGGCGCATGCTCACGCATGCGCCGCACGCGCCAATCCCAGCGTCGCACACACCCGCGCACGCCCGCGCATGCGGGGCTTCACCACCATTGCCCTGGATGGTGGTGGCACCTAACGGCAAAGACGCGCTATTCTGTGCCACCATCCTCCAGGTGGTGGCGACCCCTAACGGCGCTGGCGCACCGCGAGCACTTAACATGGCCGCTGGCACTGGCGCTAATGGATTTCACGCCGGATTAGCGGCATCTAAGCCGTGGTCGGCACCTCATGACTATATTACACGGCTGACTACACCTTAATGTCACTTCATATCAGCCGCGTAACATAACCAGTGCATTCGTCCCCACGTTAAAGCTATTTTGCAGTCGGTGCACGTACGCACCGGCTAATTGGGGCCAACCTTCGGGGAATTCCCCTGATCACCCGGCGCGCCCGCTCGACCGTCGGCATGCCGTAGTCCGAGCATGCGCGCCACACTTGATCAGGCCTCCCCGGTGGTCAATCCTCCAACCGGTCGGCGCGGGCCGCGCAGCCCACTTGCACGGAGCTATTGATCGCCTCTGGTTGCCCCTGGAAACGCTGTTCAATCGATACTCCAGCGTCCGTCGCCGCCTGATGGTATGGCAGCGATCGCGGGGCGATTGCGTCACAGGGGGGGGGGGTAGTAACTCTACTCTTGCCCTTGTAACGAGCAGCATTACACTTCTCCCCCCACTAAACCGATGTCCACCCTCAGTGGACATCGACCGCCAGCCTCCTGGCTGGCCTTACGCGTCATGGTAATTTTATAGCCGAATTTGTTTACATGCTCTTTTTTTTTAGATAGCCACTTAGCTACCATCAATACAATAAATACAATCAATACACAATACATTACAATGATACGTTATTGTCTACTGGTGTGGGCCTCGACCAGGCGACTGCACACCGTACAAAACTACTAGGGGATATTCGCGGTTCTGTGGCTGCGAAGTGAAGTGACGTGAAGTTCAGTGGACATCATTGGTCGACTTCCTCGTCGGATGCGTTGGGGGAGGGGGCTGATGGTGTCGTCATGGCGGACAAGATGGCCGTCGCGGCCAACCCTCGGGCCATGGCGGCTGTGTTCGGGGTTGAAGTCGGAGGGGGAGTTCCACTCCCCAACCTGAAATTCGTATTGCCTCGGGTCTTGTGTGTTGTCTGACCCGGTAAATTTTGTGCCATTTGACTATTTGCGCCTCTGGGTTTAGACACGGCCAGTCGTCCTCCCAGGAGTCGTTGTCACAGGAGTCGTCGTCGTCAGGCTCCGGGGAAGAGAGGTCCGGCATCGCCGTGCCGGTGTCGCGTGCCTGCGGCGGAGCGGGTAGCACCTGTTCCCCTCGCCCGCAGCACAGACGTCGCAGGCGCAGGCTGAGGGGACGCTGGCCCAGGAGGCGCAGGTGCAGGCAGGCGGCGCTGGCATAGACGGCCCGGATGCAGTTAGGCGGTGCTGGCTCAGGCGCAGGCGGCGCAGGTTCATGCTGGAAGCTCTGGCGCAGGTGGCACATGCGCAAATGCTGGCGCAGGCGGAGGTCGGCAGCGGAAACAACGGCGTAGGTAGCTGCCGTTCCTCGGTTTGTCGCCCACCTTGTTTGGTGTTGGAGGGGTCCTGACAATGTTTAAGTGGTAATCATAATACGTGGCACAGTGTCATAGCCGGGGCAGTATATAAAAGTGACTGCCCGGTTAGTGCCATAGCGGCGCTGGACAAATTGTAGAATGCGATCACGTATAAGCCGCGGAATAAGCAGAGTTACAAATAGGCAGCTTTAAACGGCGTCTGACAAATACATGCGTTTAGATGAAGCACGTCTTACTTATAGTGCGCTTAACGAACAAGGTAATACGATTATCTCTACAAAATAGCAAGACTAGTGCTAACGGTGCACATGCTGCACATCGTCTGAGGCCGTAAAGCTATCCTTAGAGCCGGTATGAATTAACTAGTTGGCCAGTTATAGAGTAGGAGTGTGCATCATGAAATTTGGGATGCATACAGCTAATCAAATGACCGTAGGGTGGCGTCATTACATGGACGTCGTGTAAACTCTGCCCTTTAGCGCAGTCAGCTATATTGCGCGAGTGGCAACAACTCGTCTGCATCACAGCTATCAGTGATTGGCATTCTAGCCACACTGGCTGCATGCGTTTCGTTACACCTTCGGGGTGGCAACAACCCGTCTGCATCACAGCTATCAGTGCTTGGCGTCCTAGCCACACTGGCTGCATGCGTTTTGTTACACCTTCGGGGTGGCAACAACCCGCCTGCATCACAGCTATCAGTGCTTGGCGTTCTAGCCACACTGGCTGCATGCATGTCGTCGTGGGGGTGCGACGAAAGAGGCCCTGTGTCGACCAGCGTCCCTGACGCATTGGTCGTCGGGCCGTCGTGGGGAGGCGACGAAAGAGGCCATGTGTCAACCAGCGTCCCTGACGCATTGGTCGTGACGCGTGGCATTTCGACCCGTATGTACGGTTCTACGCGCATCCCATATAAAGAATGGATATGCGAGTAGAAGATTACACACATGTACATCGCAAGTACGTGTTTGGCCTTGCGCCTTACTACAAAGTGGCTGGTGGAGCAAGTTTCTCGACCACGGTATAGTACGGCTGCCAACGTGGGGTTAAAAAAATAAACGGGGTCTCCTATGTCAAAGGAACCCTTGCGCGCCTACCATAAGGGCGCTTACTTCGCACGTGTGCCACTGTAGTGTCCTGCTGCATCGCAGCGAATGCTGGGTGCAAGCGTACAGTAGCGTGAGTTACTGGGTTGTGAGCGTATGAAAATCGTCATACCATCTCAGCGTCTCTACCCTTTGTGTGTTAATTGCTCCGACGTCGTAGCCGGAAGCGTCGCAGGGTAGTTAGTGAGACACTTACGAAGAGACTGAAACGCAGTCTGTGCCTCGTCTGACCACACAAAGGGGTTTGTCCTTGTGGGTGTGGTCGTGCGTTAGGGTGATGAGGGTCGTGATGAAGCGTAATGGGCGTGAGGCCTACTAGGCGTGAGGGTTGAGAGGCCTCAGCGTCGGGCGAAGGCAGTACGACTTGGAGTATGGGTTGTGAAGCCTACTCGGCGTGAGGGTTGTGAGGCCTCACCGGTAGGCGAAGGCGGTACCACCTGGTAAATGGGTTGTGAGGCCATACCGCTGAGCGACGATGAGATGGTGGGCATGATTGATGAGTTATGAGGTGACATCGGCGCAGGTGCGTCAGAAAGGGCGCAGGCGCGAACAGCTGGCAAATAAGCCTGATTACGAACAGGGGGACGCCGGTCGCATCCTGTGATGGGGGGTCGCCATGGGCGCGATCGTAGCGGGCCGTCACGGGGTGTGAGTACTCGTAAACGTTGTAGGTGCGGGGGTTGTCGTGTTATGTCTCGAGATTACTGATTCATCGTGGGTGACGGGAAGTGTGGCACGGCCTTAGTAATCAATGTACGCAAGCTGCGCACCTCTCTAAGCAGATGCTCCATCGGCGTAGGGTGTTGTATCATATTAACGTGCATAGGTTCTGTCATGTCGTAGGCGTGACTACGGTTTTGTCGTCGTGTCACCAGAGATGACTCGAGTACGTGTTCGTCAGCCACAAGGTCGATAGCGTCAGTTAGCATAGCAGGGTTACGATGAAGCAATAGTCTCTGTGCGTGTCTCTGTCTAAAAAATTGTGGGCTAGGCGGCTCTGTGTTTCAGCCGTTGAAATTCGATGAGCCGGTATCGCTTGCAATGCGAGAGTGAAATAATCTGTTGCCATACAGGAGTTTGTATTCGCCACCATACTGTTGAAAATTCTTAAGCGCATACTGCGCGAAATGGGGTTGAACGACGAACGTGGTTAGGGAATAGGGGTAGATTATTTGACCAACAATGATATCAATTATCAGACCGTTAAGCCGTCTTGGTATGTGCGGATGTGTGGGATTATCTAGTGCACGCGCACATGCACACTCGCGCACGCGTCACACATACGCTGCAGACGCACGTACACACACACACGCACACGCGCACACACGCGTTGCAAACGCACGTACACACACACACACAGCGAAGATCACTCAATGCTTGAGCGGAGTGGCAGCAATTATCAAGCTGCTAAGCCGTCTTGGTATGTGCGATTGTGTGGGGATATCTAGTGCACGTAGAGCGGAGACCGCAACACTCGCACCGGACGCGCATAAGTCAGAAATCGACGACAGTAATGAATTACATGGTGTAACACAACAATAGGTAACTTAAACATAATGAGACTTAGATCAAAACCGGCAAAGGTTAGCTTTACTTACCGGGCCGACCGACGGCGGTGTTATGAGATTGTCTGTCTCAAGCGGTGGATGAAAACGTAAAGTCGATAATGACACGATGCCATTGTTGATGATACTGCTCGTAGTGATCGTATAGCAGATAGCACCATGGGATATGCTCGCGATAACCAGAAACTAGCGACTCTCACGGTACCAAATGTAATATTCTTTTTTAACGTTACCATGTTATTGTTGATTGCTATGTTATGTTTCGCCAAAAGACATAGATAAGAGAAGCCAGAGAATAAATACCATGCTGCGTTGTTTAATGTAGATTTGAACTATTACAATGTTACAGACTATGGTCGCAGTTGTCTCTGGTTGTCGGGAGATTCCCTGATTCTCCCTGGGCCTCCGGCTTTTATAGCCGCAGGCATGCACGCGCCGCACGCGCCAATCCCAGCGTCGCACACACCCGCGCACGCCCACGCATGCGGGGCATCACCACCATTGCCCTGGATGGTGGTGGCACCTAACGGCAAAGACGCGCTATTCTGTGCCACCATCCTCCGCTTGGTGGCGACCCCTAACGGCGCTGGCGCGCTGCGAGCACTTAACATGGCCGCTGGCACTGGCGCTAATGAATTTCACGCCTGATTAGCGGCATCTAAGCCATGGTCGGCACTTCATGACTATATTACACGGCTGACTACACCTTAATGTCACTTCGTATCAGCCACGTAACATAACCAGTGCATTCGCCACCACGTTAAAGCTATTTTGCAGTTGCTGCACGTCCGCACCGGCTAATTGGGGCCGACCTCCGGGGAATTCCCCTGATCACTCGGCGCGCCCGCTCGACCGTCGGCATGCCGTAGTCCGAGCATGCGCGCCGCACTGGATCTGGCCTCCCCGGCGCCCGGCATACTCCAACCG
This sequence comes from Priapulus caudatus, assembly GCF_000485595.1. Classification (NCBI taxonomy): domain Eukaryota; kingdom Metazoa; phylum Priapulida; class Priapulimorpha; order Priapulimorphida; family Priapulidae; genus Priapulus; species Priapulus caudatus. Next base: position 17,144 of record NW_014577839.1, read on the forward strand.
CGTCGGCCGCGGGCCACGCAGCCCGCTGCACGGAGCTATCGATCACCTCTGGTTGCCTCTGGCAAACGCTGTTCAATCGATACTCAGCGTCCGTCGCGCGTCCTGATGTATGCAGCGATCGCGGGCGATTGAGTCGCATGGGGGATTAGTAATCGATCTTGCCATTGTAACGAGCAGCGTACAGAAGGCAAAGAGAGAGAGAGAGAGAGAGAGAGAGAGGGAGAGAGAGAGAGAGAGAAAGAGAGAGGACGTATAAAAGGATAGACGGACAGAAAGACACGCGCGCGCGCACGCATTACGCATTGAGGAGGGCTAGAATTATCAGAATACGTTTCAACAAGAGTAGATAATAACACAACAGTGAGACACCCGATTCCCGCATTTTTAACCGATTTTTCTTATCAGAATTTGCCACCAATAAAGAAGCAAGTGTATACGTTCCTCAGCTTATTATGACCACTAATGACTCACCTTCGTGGTACTGATATTCGTTTACATATATTTGCTAGCGTATTGCTGTAAATCGTAATCTTGCACGAGCTGAATTCGCACAATTTACTGCTAAAATGGCGCTATTGTGTGAGGTGTTTAGACAGATTTTGAAGCTATAGTGGCGCCAATATTTAGCAGCGGGCTGCTTCCAAATCATTCGTGCCCCGATGGCGTTGAGAGACAATCTAAATTTCGAATTTTGATCTCGTGAGGAACCGCGAGACGCGCTCAGTTATTGTGATTGCAACACAAGACATACTATCTTACATAAGTAATAATACAATAATAACAATATTCTCTGTAGTAGTTTGCAGTAAGTATCACATTACGCACGCGCAGGTAATCAAGTACATTAAACCCCTATCGGGGCATGAATGATTTAGAAGCAGTCCGCTGCTAAATATTGGTGCCACTATAGCTTCAATATCTGTCTAAACCCCTCAAACAATAGCGCCATTTTAGCGGTAAATTGTGCCAATTCAGCTCGTGCAAGATTACGATTTACAGCAATACGCTAGCAAATATATGTAAACGAATATCAGTACCACGAAGGTGAGTGATTGGTGGTCATAATAAGCTGAGGAACGTATACACTTGCTTCTTTATTGGTAGCAAATTTTGATTAGAAAAATCGGTTAAAAATGCGGGAATCGGGTGTCTCACTCTTGTGTTATTATCTACTCTTGGTTTCAACTATGAGACAACTTCCTAAATATATGACAACCTTTTAACCATAGTGTAACAGCTGTTTTACATATGTTGCATTGAATTGGTAAATATAGGAGCATGGGTTAGGATCGACCATTTCGCATGTAGATTAGAATTAGTTAGGTGGGGTACTAGCAGCTATGGGTTACAGAGTTAGTTTGACACGTCCACACATGCTGGCCATGTGGGGATTCGTCCGTACNTGGGTAGTGAAAGGCGGCTCGATGCACAGCAAGTAAAGTATAGTGACAGAAAGTGATATCAAACTGATCGTCTAAACTAGGTATACGTTCTGCTGAATATGCCGATTTATACATCAGGAAGCAGCGGCAGTGCGTCGGGCTTTTGATGTTTAACGAAAGATGTAATGAGAAGATGGAATTAAGGTGTGAAATCATCTTGGCGGAAGCCGTGAGCGAGTACTGGCTCTAGTCCGTTTGGGGTTGGGCCGACTTGACGATGCATCTGAACTGACTCTATGGATCTGTGGAAATGCGAGGCGTTTCTGTGGGAGAAAACCACGTCCTCTCACTGTTACCTGCTTGCTGGTATTACTCTCACATTTCATGTGTGGCGGCGGGTGGTACGTGGCACTGCATGGCAGTGGTGAGGCATTTGCAGGGCGTTAGTTAACTACGTTTGTCACGTAGCTACATAACTACGTACTAATGTAGCTTACGTTTGTTAGTTTATAGCATTTCACGCGCAAACGCGTGTTTACATACACGTGCACTCCCTACCCGTACGCATGCCCCCACCACCACACACGCGCATGCATGCAAACATACACAGACGGTAACATCCCAGTTGGCCTACTCCCATTTCGCCTAGACCCATTTCGCCTACGTCCCATTGTAACGCACCTTTTTACATACACAGGCACGACCGCGAACCACGCATGCGCCACGCATGCGCCGTCCATACTCCCGAGCTCTTGGGCTCGAGTTAATTGTATTATTGACCTCCTCGGAGGATTCTCTGCCACTTCAAAGGCTTCC
>NW_014577839.1:19457-29109 GCF_000485595.1 Priapulus caudatus
CTCAAAGACACCCGCTAACTGCATTACCGGACTCCTCTGAGGATTCACCATTGTTAAGGGGCACCGGCGCCATAGTTGAAAGGCGCCGGCTAATTGGCTAAGTGCTGGCTAAGTGCCTTCCTGCACGCGTGTGACCCGCCGCCGTAGCAGTGGCGGAGATGAGGGCTAAGTGCGGCGCCCACGGCGGTAACTCAATTACCGCGCGCCGAGATAGGGGCACTCAGCCGCACTCGCCACTGTAATCCAATTACAGCATGCCGGCCACAGCACTCATGGAGGTAACTTAATTATGGAATGCCGGCCATCCACAGATATAGTGTAGATATACCTAGACACATACATATACACATCAACTGGTTTCTACTCCGCTACTTGTCGTAACTGAATTATCCGCTAAGTGCAGCTATCGCGTAAGTGCAGCTATTGCGTAGATACACAGCTATCGACTCTACCCTGCTACACAGATATACACAGATATACATGGCTATTGATTCTACCCTGCTACATTTTTCCCCCCACTAAACCGATGTACACTGGTGAACATCGATCTGCCAGCCTCCTGGCTGGCTCTACTTTCATGGTAATATTTTATAGCCGAATTAGTTTACATGCTCTTTTAGATGGCGTCTGAGCTACCATCATAACAATAAGTGCATAATTCCTAATACATAATAATACATTATTGTCTACTGGCGTAGGCCTCGACCACACGCCGTACAAGACTACTAGGGGATATTTGCAGTTCCGTGGCCGCGAAGTGAAGCGACGTAAAGTTCAGTGGTCGACTGCCTCCTCATATCCGTTGGGGGATAATGGCGGCTCCAACATGGCGGACAAGATGGCCGTTGCGGCCAACCCTTGGGCATCACCGTGCCAGTGTAGCGTGCCCGCGGCGAGGCGAGTAGCCTAAACTCCCCTCGCCTTGCAGCACAGACATCGCAGGCACAGGATGCGGCGACGCTGGCGCATGACGCACAGGTGCAGGCAGGTAGCAGGTGCCCGGATGCAAGCAGGCGGCGCAGGTCCCTGCTAGCGGCTGCTGCCGCTGCCGCTTCTGCTGCTGTCGGCTGGCTTCTGGCGCAGGTATTATATACGCCAATGCCGGCGCAGGCGACGCAGGTGCAAAGCGGCGGCGGAAACAAAGGCGTTGGTAGATGCTGTTCATCGTCTTGACCGCTGTTTGCGTGATCCTGACAATGTCAAGTGGTGGGCGTAATACGTGGAACAGTGTTATAGCCGGGGCAGTATGTGACAAGGACTGCCCGGTAATTGCCATAGCGGCGCGAAACAAATTGTAGAACGTGGTCGCGTACAAGCCGCGGAATAAACAGAGTTACAACCAGGCCGCTTTAAACGGCGTCTGACAAATACACGCGTTTAGATGAAGCGCTTCTTACTTATAGTGCGCTTTACGAACAAAGTAATACGATGATCTCAACTAAATAGCAAGACTAGTGCTAGCGGTACACTGCACATCGTCTGAGGCCGTAAAGCTATCCTTAGAGCCGGTATGGATTAACTAATTGGCCAGTTATAGAGTAGGAGTGTGCATCATGAAATTTGGGATGCACACCGCTAATCGAATGACCGCAGTGTGTCGTCATTTACATGGACGTCGTGTAACCTTTGCCTTTTTATCGCAGTCAGCTATATTGCGCGAGTGGCAACAACTCGTGTGCGTCACAGCTATCAGTGATTGGCTCTGTAGCCACACTGGCTGCATGCAGTTTTGTTACACCTTCGGGGTGGCAACAACCCGTCTGCATCACAGCTATGAGTGATTGGCGTTCTAGCCACACTGGCTGCATGCGTTTCGTTACACCTTCGGGGTGGCAACAACCCGTCTGCATCACAGCTATCGGCTGTATGCGTGTCGTCGTGGGGGTTCGACGAAAGAGGCCCTGTGGCGACCAGCGTCCCTGACGCGTTGGTCGACGGGCTGTCGTGGTGAGGCGACGAAAGAGGCCCGGTGTTAACCAGCGTCCCTGACGCATTGGTCGTGACACGTGGCGTTTCGACTCGTAAGCACGGTTCTATTCGCATCGTATGTCAAGAATGCGGGTAGAAAATTACAGACATGTACATCCCAAGTACGTGTTTGGCCTTGCGCCTTACTACCAAGTGGCTGTGGAGGAAATTTCTCGACCACGGTATAGTAAGGCTACCAACGGGGGGTTAAAAAAATAAACGGGGTCTCCTATGTCAAAGGACTGAACCCTTGCGCGCCTACCTTAAGGGCGCTTACTTCGCACGTGTGCCACTCTAGTGTCACGCTGCATCGCAAAGTTTGCTCGGTGCTAGCGTACAGTAGCGTGAGTTACTGGGTTGTGAGCGTATGAAAATCGTCATACCATCCCTGCATGTAAATTGCTCCGACGTCGTAGCCGGAAGCGTCGCAGGGTAGCTAGTCTGTGTCTCGTCTGACCACACAAAGGGTTCGTCGTTGTTGGTGTGGTCGAGCGTCAGTGTGAGGGGGGTCGTGATGAAGCGTAATGAACGTGAGGCCCACTCGGCGTGAGGGTTGTGAGGCCCCAGCGTCGGGTGAAGGCAGTACCACTTGGTGTATGGGTTGTGAGGCCATATCGCCAAGTGGTGATGAGGTGGTGGGTATGATTGATGAGGTATGAAGTGACATCGGCGCAGGCGCGTCAGAAACAACCGAGAAAGCACGTCTGCTTAAGCGTTGTAATGGCCGCCTCGCCCGTTATGGCCGTATGGCCGTAATGGCATGGCCGTAATGGCCGTAATTGTCCAGTTGCCATGAAACAGATGACTGATTCATCAAGGGCGACGGGACCTGTGGCGCGGACTGTGCAATGAACGTGCGCAAACTGCGCACCTCTCTAATGAGATCGGATGGGGTAGGGCGTTGTATCGTAGTCATGTCTATAGGTTCGGTCATGTCAAAGGCGTCACTACGGTTGTGTCGTCGTGTCACCAGAGATTACGCGAGTACGTGGTCGTCAGCCACAAGGTGGATAGCGTAAGTTAGCATAGTAGAGATATGATGAAGCAACAGTCTCAGTCTCTGTGGGTGAACTTGTTGTCGTCCGTCTAAAAAAATTTGTCGGCTAGGCGGCTCTGTTTTTCAGCCGTTAAAATTCGATGAGGTGGTATCGCTTGCAATGCGAGAGCGAAGTAATCTGTCATGTCGTGGGGTGAGCAAACACGGGTCGCATGTGTGTGATAAACTAGTGCACGTAGCGCGGAGAGCGCAACACTCGCACAGGACGCGCATAAGTCAGAAATCGACGACATTAATGAATTACATGCCCTAACACGGCAATTGTTAACTTAGACATAATGAGGCCTAAATCTAAACCGGCAGAAGATTAGCTTTACTCACCCAGCCGATCGTATGGCGGTGTTCAGTCTGCAGCGGTGGATGAAAACGTAAGGTTGCTGATGACACGATGCTATCGTTGATGATTCGGCACGTGATACGTATAGTAGATAGCATTGCGGGATGCCCACGATAACCACTAGCAACTAGCGACTCTCACTCGCACCAAATATGTAACACATCCTTTTTACGTTACTATGTTATCTGTGAATTAGAGTTTCTAATGTTATGTGCGTATAGCCAAAGGCATAGACAAAAGCCAGATGTTATAATACCATGACTCGTAGTTTACTTGTGGTTCGTACAGTTACAGTGATTTGAACAGTTACACAGTGCTGTCGTGGTTGCTTCTGGTTGTCGGGAGATTCCCCGATTTTCCTTGCGCTCCGCCTTATATACACAGGCACGACCGCGAACCACGCATGCGCCACGCATGCGCCGTCCATACTCCCGAGCTCTTGGGCTCGAGTTAATTGTATTATTGACCTCCTCGGAGGATTCTCTGCCACTTCAAAGGCGGCCGCTAATCCCATTACCGGGCCTCTTCGAGGATCCTCTCGGACCTCAAAGACACCCGCTAACTGCATTACCGGACTCCTCCGAGGATTCACCATTGTTAAGGGGCACCGGCGCCATAGTTGAAAGGCGCCGGCTAATTGGCTAAGTGCTGCCTAATTGCCTTCCCGCATTTATACTCATCATGCAGATCAGTATTACAACCAAACAATGGAACGAGTAGTATCCAAAAATCACTATTCACTTTGAACTGCGCCCACAACAAAGTCCTTAAATCTCTTTGGTGCTATTCGCACGCGCACAGGTCTCTTCGGGTTCATCACTTCTGCTGGAGCTTCGGTTGCTAGATTCCCCGCCTCTGGTATCTCATCTGGTACGATGTTGCTGTCCTCATCATACTCGGCGAGTGGGCTAGCTGGTCGCTCGTTGTACTTCTTTACGAAAGAACTGTTTCTTTCGTACCTCACTCCTTGTGGTGATTCAACAATAACTTTGTTCCCCGTCTTGCTGACTAACGTGTAAGGCTCAGATTCAAACGTTGTCGAGAGTTTATTATCCTTCTCCCCTCTGAGTAGTACCCTTTCGCCTGGCATTAAGGTACTGGTCTGTGCCTTCCTTCTCTGGTCAGCATACTCTCTCTGTCTCTCCTTTTTCTCAGAGTCGTGATCCCTCACACCTTCATCCATAAAGTTACGTTCCTTAAACTCAGGTAATTTAGTCCTGATGTTTCGCCGAAACATCAGTTCGGATGGTGTGACACCTGTCGTGGCATGTGGTGTCGTGCGCTGCTGCATGAGGAATTTCTGCACTGCTTGCTGCATCTTTTCACCTTCAACTTGGCTGATTTTGAGTCTTTTCAGCAATGATCTGTTTTGGCGCTCAACCTCTCCATTGGCCTGTGGCCATAGAGGTGTTTTCCGGCACAATTTGATGCCATTGTCCTTGCAATATTGCCTGAACTCAACAGACCTGAACTGTGGCCCGTTGTCAGATGAGAGTGTCACTGGGAGACCGTGTGTCACAAACATTCCCGCCAGTGCCTCAATTGTTTTCTCAGAGGTGGTGCTCCTCATGAATGCAACTTCAAAGTATCTACTATAGTAATCTACCACTACTAGCAGACTTACTCCATTTGGTAACGGTCCAAGAAAATCCACTGCCACATCCTCCCACGGTCCCTTGGGCATTGTTGTTCGCGACATAGGCTCAGGTGCATTTGGCATACCAACAAGTTGGCAGCTGTGGCAAGCACGGCATTGGCGTTCAGCCTCTTTGTCGATATTCGGCCACCACAGTTTGGTTCTCAACAGTTGCTTCATGGCCACAATGCCTGGGTGCCCCTCATGAGCTAGTTCAATCGCCCATGGTCGCAGTTTACATGGCAGGACGATTCTCCTATCACGCAGCACTACATTGCTAACCACACATATTTCATCTCGCAAATGTTTGTAGCCTGCTGGGTACATCCCTGGCTGACTCTTCTTCGATCTCTTGTGTCGTCATAGCTTGCGGTGTCGCTGCTTTAGTGACAAACTGAACATATTCTTCAGCCACGTTCTTCTGTGCTTTTGCGACTTGTGTTAACCGAGATAACGCATCAGCAATGTTATTCTTCCCCTGGTTTGTACACAACATCGAACACGTATGGCTGCAAGCGTAATACCCATCTTTCGATTCGAGCAGATGGTTTCGATTTGGCTGAATAGATCACTTCCAGAGGCTTGTGTTCTGTAACTAGTTTAAACGTGATGCCATACAAGTACGTATGAAACTTCTCACATTCCCACACTAATGCTAGCGCCTCCTTCTCGGTTTGCGAATACCTGCGCTCTACATCGCTGAGACTGCGGCTGGCATAGCTCACAACTCTGGGCTCTCCGTCCTGTATTTGAACCAGTATCCCGCCAAGACCGACAGGTCCTGCATCAGCTATGACCTGTGTTTTCTCCCCTTGTCTGAAGTAAGCCAATGTTTCGTGATTGGCCAACCGACGTTTCAGTTCTTGGAACGACTTGATCTGTTCCGGGCCCCATTTGAATTCTTTGCCTTTTCTGGTTAGTCTCCTCATCGGTTCACTCACACTAGCAAAATCCGGGATGAACCTTGCACTGAAGTTGACCAGGCCCAGGAAACTAAGTACTTCCGCTGCGGTTTTAGGCTCCCTAGCGTCCACTATGGCTCTGACCTTTTCTTCTGTTGGACCCACACCTCTGGTTGACAACAGAAGTCCCATGAATTCTGTGCCAGGTTAAACTTGCACTTGTCCTTATTTAAAGTCAGTCCACGCTCATTCAATCTCTTCAGTACACTCAGCATGCATTTATCATGTTCTTGTGTATCTCCATGAACGATAATGTCGTCGTCTTACTGGCCCCGCATCCGGCCAGAACCTGTTCTAAGACATGCTGATATTTCTCCGGTGCTGCCGATATCCCGAACATGAACCTTTTGTACCGGAATAATCCAGCATGCGTTACGAACGTTGTTATGTCACGTGATTCCGGGTTCAACTCCACTTGGTGATATCCCCATTTTACGTCGAGTTTGCTGAATACCTTGCTGTTGTTCATCTCATGTAGCACCTCATCCACGGTTGGTATGTAGTGGCGCTCACGGATGATCGCTTTATTTGCTTGCCTCATGTCGACACACACTCGAATGTCCCCGTTCGGCTTCGGTACTACCACCAATGGGCTTACCCAGCGCGTCGGCCCTTCTACACGCTCGATGATATCCATGTTAAGCAGTTCTTCCAGTTTCTGGTCGATTTTGTCACGGAGCGCAAATGGAGCTCTCCTGACAGGTTGAGCCACTGGTTGTACCGACTCATCGATATGTAGTTGTATTTGGTAATCTGTTAGCTTACCAACCCCTGTACAGCATTTTTCAAATTCCTTCTCAATGCTGTCACTTGCTATTGTGTTTATATTCAGTCCCACTTTCAGCACACCGAGTTGCTTTGCAGTTTTCTTCCCTAGTAATGGCTGTCCACTTCCTTTCACAACCATGATCTCTGCATTCACCTGTGTATTTTGCACTACTGCTGTGCACTGAAATGTACCAATTACAGGTAATGGAACTTTAGATCCATATGCGAAGAGTTGTTTCGTACATTTCTGTGACGCACACTTGATCCGCTTTTCTTTCAGCTGCTCCCACAAAGACTGGCAGATGATGTTTGCACTGGCACCAGAGTCAATAACCATTTTCACTGGTACCCCTCCCAACTGGACTTTACCTCTCTTCGGCTTCCAGGAGTCCGACGTCCTGTCACTAGATTTACACATTTTTGCATAATGGCCATAGTTCGAACATTTACGACATTGTTTGCCTTTAGCCGGGCAAGTTACATCTTTGCCGTAATGTCCACTTTGTCCACATCTATAACACACACCTTGGGATGGTCGCAGTGTCTTCCGATACACCCGGTCCTTGTCACCTTTAATCGGTTTATCCCTTTGCGGTTTACCCGTTACTCTATGGACAGTCTCATTTGGTCGCATTTCTTCCAACTGAGTCTCCACAGCTTCATAGGCACAAGCAATCTCCTGCAATTTTGCCAATGTCAGCTGTTTTCCCGTTTGTAGGAGTTTCCTACGCAGACTTGTGGACCCATATGTATGGATAATATGGTCCCTGATTTGGTCATCCTCATCTATAAATTCGCAGTTGGCAGCCCTCTCTCTCAACCGTGTGATGTAGCGGCTTATAGGCTCATTTGCCTCTGGCAGTAGCCTCTTAAACATATGTCTCTCGAACGGCACGTTAACTTGCACCACAAGATGCTTTGACAATATTTCAACGGTCTCTTTAAACCTGTTTCTCACCACTACCGGCGCTGCTCCTTCACCTCCACCATCTCCTGTTTCACCAGCAGATTGGTTGACAGTTGTCTCTCCATCCCCTTCTTCTTCCTCCTCGGAGTCTTCTGGGTGTAGGGTGTCATATAAATCTTGTAACCTTCGATCGCCACATTTCAACAATAAGTCTCTTTTCTGACCGTCATCAGTGATACCTTTTGCATTAGCGTACCGCCTGAAGGCTTTCAAATACTTTTGCCATCTGGGACCAACACTGGAAGGATCTCCCGCCAGATCAAACTCAGGAAATAATCCTATATCCAGCTGTTTCAGGGAAGACATCTCGTCAGCTGTAGCTTGAGTTGTCAGTCGAATTTAATCTTTTATCCTCGTCGCCATATGTAACGTTTACTGTGTTATATTTCCAGATTAAACCAATAACACTGCTTTGTCTTACTGCTGTTTATTTACCCGCCATAATAAGAGTCTCGATTTCAATACCTCATCTCCTACATCAACTCCATTTACCGACTGTAATTATTATGGCACAATTGGAACACTAAATATATGGATGGGTTATACACTACACGTCCTAATTAGTGGCAATTAATCTCAAGTGATTGTCAAAACAGCTTGATATCTGCATCGGGCCGGTTATCAAAGCTGTCGCATTAGGTTAGGTTAGTATAAAGATTTTGAGCAAACTTCGAAACGAAAGAATCGGTTGGTGTGAAACGGGGCACCATCCTGTGGCCTACAGACTCCTATTGATAGACTCCTGGATAGACTATTGATAGACTTCTGATAGACTCCTAGAATATTGATAGACACCTGCTAGTATGCATAACCAGTTCAAGTGCAGCGTGTGACGTGTACGCATGTTGCTTGCGCGCGGAGACTGTGTAACCTAGCTGTTTGACAAGTCGACAAGACGCCCTCGCACACCGTTACTGTTATGGATGTTGATATATGCACCAAGAGGTGGCGCCACGAGTATGCGTGGGGACTCGGGGTGCTGGAGAGTATGGTGGAATAAACGAGTTGCACTACACAACGTGTCGATTGTGTCTTGAAGAGAGTTCTTTATAAATGAATAACGACTAGGCAAACATGGTGTCAGAAGTGGAGCCAGCACTCGTAGACACGAGGCATTAAGAGAATAGGGACTGAAATGATGAGAACTATGAGTAATTGGAGGAATCATGGAGAAGGCTCCAGTGCCGAGGCAGTGACAATTTTCCCGCCAAAATAGCGGTGACAAAGGATTTGGCGAGTCTCACACTCACAGGGGAGATGCAATGTGGAGATATGAAGAGCCAAGATTCGATGGAGTTTCAGGGTCGTACATATGCAAAGGACATATGAACACTGTATGAGTCAGATTCTATAATAGTCCGGCAGAATAGGGCATATGGTTTGCATGGAGGTATATCGTTTTTCTTACGTTCGTTTTCTCATGTTCTTGCACCAAATAAGGCATTTCTAACAACTGGCAGTTGCTCAGTTGTGGGGAATTTTATTTAATGTAGATTTATCCAAAACCGCATCATAAACTTGAATTTGGATTAAATAAAGCCTAGTGTCCAATAATGAGATGCCAATGCATGTAAAAATTATATTATACCATCATTTACAGATTTTGAAATAGTTGTAGACTAATACAAGCATAAACGTCTGTGATTAGGCATGAAAATTGGTTTACCGTTAAACCTTCCCTCATGTCAAACACGCAAAATCCACGAAAATGTATTTTATAGGTTACCTACAATTTACATTTTCTGGTACTATTTCAAAACAAAATCAGTTGGCTTTAATCGTCCTCCTCCTCCTCGTCATCAAAGGCTTCGTGTTGGACGACTCTAGTTTGTTCATTACAACATGCAGCACTGCCCTGACAATTGCAAAACATTGTACACGCCAGTCTACCAATGTTACAACCACAGCCCTTGGACTTGGTTGCACTGCACGGACTCTCCGAAAAACAAGAACACTA
>NW_014577839.1:30151-33737 GCF_000485595.1 Priapulus caudatus
ATCTTTACATATTTCCACCAGAGAATAACACGAAAAGCATTGTTTATCAAGAGAGAGCAATGAAAAGTGCAACCCATTCGTACATGCTGTTATAATAACTTTTTGTCATTTACACCATATTACTATTATGTTCCAGGGGTTCTAAGTTGGGTTGTGCTGTGTTATAAATGTCATACGTAACAGTTTTTTGCCATGCTTATTATCTTATTAGACTGATTTGTAAATATTGATATTGTGTGCAATGTTATTCTCCATTTTTACCCAATGTTCCTATTGTGTCCGATTATTAGTAGTATGAATTAGTAGCATGATTTTGCAGCGCAGCGGGTACCTGGAGCTAGTATTAAATAAAGGGTGTGTAGAGTAAATTCCCCACCACTGCCAGAGTGACAGTTGGTGGATCATTGAAGTAGACTATGAAGGCAAACTTTTAGAGCAATAAAAAAACTATATACCCAATTGCAAGGTTCAAGCAAAAAAGCCATCTTTTCTGCCGGACTATAAGCCTGGATTGTGTTGACTAGTCCAGTATGGCTGCATATCAGATACCCGCTCCACTTCCTATGTCGATGAAAGGAGAACTGAGCACAAATTGGAAAGTATTCAGACAAGCTTGGGATTATTATGCAATAGCCACGGAGTTAAATGAAAAAAGTGGAATAGTTCAAGCTGCAGCCTTGTGTAGCATAATGGGCCCGGAATGTGTCAAGATTATGAACACCCTACCTACTTTGTCTGTGCAGGATAAGAAAAATCCAGAATTGATTCTCAAGCAACTAGGTGAACACTTTATACCACAGAAGCATGTACTTTTCGAACGCAACAAGTTTTTGCTGGCTACTAAATTTGCTGCTGGCAATTTTAAAAACGAAACAAATGAAACAAATGATAGGATCATAGACCAACTGATATGTGGTGTTAAACACCGTGAGCTACAAAAATAATACCTGGGGAAAGACGACAAGATGACACTCGAACAAGCCATTAACTATGGCAGGGCGTTCGAGGCGTCCATGTCCCATATGGAGAAACTATCGGTGGTACACAGAGACAACATGGCCTCTGGTACAGCGTCCGTACACGCGTTCAGGAGACGTGATCGGGCACATCGAGGCAACGACCGGGACGACACCCAGAACTGCAGAAATTGCGGTAAAAAGCACCCCCAAAGGAAATGCCCCCCGTATGGGACAGTGTGCGGTGCTTGTGGAATCACAAACCACTGGGCACAGTGTTGCATGAGAAAAAATCGCAACAAAAACCGTAACAGCGGTACCGGTCACTCCAAGTCACGCGATCGAAGGTCACTACGCCGTGACCATGGCCGCAGTAAAGGCCTGAGTAGGGTGAACTCTAATGTTCATTCATTAAACCAGCAGTCACAATCAGAATATGAATCTGAGAACGTAGGACAGGCATTCGATCGCATGAAGTTTTCGAGTATTGGTGTAGGCGCTGTCACACAGCCGAGCCACATTGGAGAAAATAGAGATGAAATTTTCTCCGACCTTGACATCATAGTGCCAGGTCGCAAGGATCGCAATGCTTCCTTAAAGGTCAAGGTCGATACTGGCGCGCAGGGCAATACCCTGCCGATACGCATTTTCAGACGTATGTGTCCACAAATGCTAACACCCGATGGGTACCCCAGAGCAGACAGAGTGCGGAACAGAGCCATGACTTTGCAGACTTTGACTGCATACAACGACACAACCATCAAGCACTATGGGTCGATCGGACTGCCGTGTAGTCACAACAACAAGAATGTTGTGGCAGAGTTTTACATCGTTGAATGCGATGGGCCGGCGATATTGGGGTTACTGTCGTCGTTAGCGCTAAAGCTAGTATCGGTGCATTGCGCTATCACGGCAAAGCCGCAGAAACCTGTGGCCAGCCAGAGACCTGGCATTCCAGCCATTCGGTCAGTACGTGACCTACAGGGGCTGTACCCCGACCAATTTGATAAAATTGGCAACTTCCCAGGAGAGTACCACATCATGGTGGACCCGAACATCCCTCCTGTGGTACACGCGCCACGTAAGACACCCATCCAAATGAAAGACGAGATCAATACTCAGCTAGACCAGTTGGTCAAGCAAGGCGTTATCAGGCGGGTAACAGAACCCTCGGAGTGGGTTAGTTCCCTGACATACAGCCGTAAAGCAGACGGTAGTTTGCGCATATGCTTGGACCCAAAGGAACTAAATCGTGCAATCTTGCGATCTCACAATAACACCCCTACCCTCGAAGAAATCACACACCGATTCAACGGCGCACGTGTGTTCTCAAAACTTGACGCCAAGAACGGATATTGGTCAATCAAGCTGGATGCGGAATCCCAGCTATTGACCACGTTCAACACGCCGTTTGGGAGGCATTGTTTTTGCCGTTGTCCGTTTGGGCTAGTTATGTCCCAAGACGTGTTCCAGAGAAAAATGGACGAGATTCTTGACCAAGTAGGAGAAGGGGCGTTAGGGATAGCAGACGACATAGCAGTCTATGCTGAAAACCAGGCCAAACACGATCAAGTGTTACACAAGTTGATGCGCGTTACGAAGGAACGAGGCCTGATGTTCAACAGTGGGAAATGTCAGATCAACGTACCGTTTATAAAATTCTTCGGTATGGTGTACGACGCAGATGGCGCACACCCAGATCCTGACAAGATCGACGACATAAAAGCGATGCCACCCCCCGAAAACAAGACTGCAATGCAAGAGTTTTTAGGACTGGCAACATATATGTCGCCGTTTATCCCAAGGCTATCCGATCACACATGTCATCTCCGGGAGATGCTCAAGCGAGATGTTGTGTTCGATTGGTCACCTGCTCACCAGGAAGCGTTTGACAAGATCAAACAGTTGATCTGCAACAACGTCACCCTGGCGTACTACGACCCTGCTAAGGAAACAGTCCTGCAGGTCGATGCATCGTTGAAGGGCCTGGGTGCGGCACTCATACAGGACAACCGTCCGATTATGTTTGCGTCGAAATCTCTGTCAGACACCGAGCAACGTTATGCAAACATCGAACGGGAGCTGCTGGCAGCAGTATTTGCAGTGGAAAGATTCCACACCTTCCTCTATGGCCGCCACTTCAAAATAGAGTCGGACCACAAGCCATTAGAGATGATTTCTCTGAAAAACTTGACGTCGGCACCTCCACGATTACAGCGAATGGTGATGCACTTACAAGGGTACGATTTTACCATACGGTATCGACCCGGGCCAGACATGCTCCTGGCAGATTGTCTCTCGAGACAACCCAATCAGAGAAAGCGTACTACAATTGACCTCGACGTCAAGGTATTCCACGTGCAGTTCTCGACGTCAAAGATTCAGCAACTGCGAGAGGAGTCTAACAAAGACGCCATTCTTTGCGCGTTGCGAGACGTTATCATAGCCGGATGGCCAGATGAGCGACGCGGTCTCCCAACCCCGCTCAGGGTATATTGGTCCTTCCGAGACGAACTGAGTGTCGAGAACGGACTAATCATGAAAGGCCAAAGAGTGATGATACCTGAGAGTGAGACCATGCAAGCCGATATCTTAGAGCAGATACATACTGGTCACCAGGGCGTTACCAA
>NW_014577839.1:35148-38383 GCF_000485595.1 Priapulus caudatus
AAAGACCTGTGACCACCAAAACAGAAATGGCTGTTGGCGGGAGAGACAACAATGACACGTATAGAACACGTTCAGGGCGGCAGATCAGAACGCCGAAACGTTATTCAGACACCTAAAAACGGTGCACGGAATATGCATACAATAGTCTTATATTAAGCTATGATTTGTGGTGTGCATAATCGCAAGTCCGATGTTTTGCATTATAATTGAATCGTGATTCGTTTAGTTAACTGGTAAAATTAAGCAATGAACAATCCAGTTAACAGTGTTTTATTTGTGAACATTCCGGTATGCAGAAAGCATTTATTTGTGAACTTTTTTGTAGCGACGAACGTTGTGTAAAAATGTGGAACATTATTCACACAGTGCAAGGATAGTTGCACAAGAATCACGACATGTTATAAGTTTTCAGCTCTCAGTCAGTTATATGGATACAAATCGCAGCAAGTTAAAAAATTAATTGTCATAGTTCCGCATGTTTATTGTTATAAAAAAGGGGGATGTAACATTCCAGTTGGAAAGGGGGATGTAATGATGTAACGTTATGACGTGCCTGAGAGCGTACGAGATTCCACGAGACTCGCTCTCTCTGCTGCGTGTGCTTGGAAGCGTGAGCTGTGTTTGAGGATGGCTCCTCAGAACAATAAATATTATATCAACTAACAACATGTGTTGATCCATAATATTACAGCTACGCAAACAGATAACGAGACGATAGACCAGTTTGTTGTCCGTCTAAGACAGCTGGCGGAAACATGCGAATTTGACATGTTGGAAGGAGGTCTTATTNCATTTTGGATTTCAAGATGGCCGCCACAATACGCAAAAGTCAGCCTGGAAACATACCCAGTGGAACTCCCCAAGTATCATAGAAATAATATTTACCCGTTTCCAGCCTCTACCCAAAAACTTTAGGCTCATCCTTATTTGAGCTCTTTTTGAAACCTGACTATAACCGAAAAGTGGTTAGTAACCTTCCGGTCAGAGCGTCGCCCAGCTATCAACAGTCGTACGATAGGGATAGGGTACAGGAACGCCTCCAAGAGAGACAGGGTACCCAAAAACACTATCACGACCAAGCTGGAGCCAGAGGTTTACTTCCCCTTATGACGGGAGAGACTATCACGGTACAGGATCCGCAAACTGGACTGTGGTCACCTGCAAAGGTAATTCAAAAGGGCCAAGAACCACGGTCTTATATGGTGGAAACACCAAATGGAAGAATCCTTAGGCGTAATAGACAACAATTACGTAGTGTGCTCAAAGCAGGCAAGCAAGTCCACTTTGAGGACAACCCAGTCGTTGTGCCGCAGACTACACAGGCGCGGCCGCATCATAACACGACTGAAAGACCTGTGACCACTAAAACAGGAATGGCTGTTAGCGGTAGAGTCAACAGTGACACGTATAGAACACGTTCAGGGCGGTAGATTAGAACGCCGAAACGTTATTCAGACACCTAAAAATGGTGCACGGAATATGCATACAATAGTCTTATATTAAGCTATGATTTGTGGTGTGCATAATCGCAAGTCCGATGTTTTGCATTATAATTGAATCGTTATTCGTTTAGTTAACTGGTAAAGACGTACAAAGCGATGAACAATCCAGTTAACAGTGTTTTATTTGTGAACGTTCCGGTATGCGGAAAGCATTTATTTGTGAACCTTTTTGTAGCAACGAACGTTGTGTAAAAATGTGGAACATTATTCACACAGTGCAAGGATATTTGCACAAGAATCACGACATTATGTTATAAGTTTTCAGTTCTCAGTCAGTTATATGGATACAGACCGCAGCAAGTTAAAAATTAATTGTCATAGTTATGTTTATTGTTATAAAAAAGGGGGATGTAACATTCCAGTTGGAAAGGGGGATGTAATGATGTTGTAATAAAGCTAATATTATCATGAAAGGGAAAGTTGATTAGAAGAAGGTCATTAAGGAAATCGTAAAGCTACCGGCTAGCCTAAGGGATAGAATGTTAGGATGTCGCGGCAGGTTTTAGAAACAATTAATCTTAGAGACAATTGAGTTTAGTCGTGCCATAGCATGCAGTCACGTAGAACGGTCAACTTGACCAGTCCAAAACCGTCCAGTAAACTCGCCGTCTAAGGGGGCGTGTCGAGGCCAATACTGACGTCAGATAGAGGGCTAATGATCCTGAAATTTAGGATATAAACCGGGGCACTAGACTCTGAAAATCAGTTCGAACTTCATCGACACATCTGGTATGTATTAATAGATCTATCGTATTAGTGCTCTATCGTATTGGTATGTCTCTCTCTCTCTTTAAACTATTTTGAGTCATTGTATCTGTTTACTTACGGTACTTACCTCTGTTTATCATACACATCAACTCTGTTGATTATTCTATGAGAAAACAAGTAGTGCAAACATACACTGTATATGTGCAGAGAGAGACGGAGCGCTAGCTAGGATACGTAGACTATTTATACATTGTGACTAACCACCGTAGCCACGCCGGTAAGGTGCGCACCGTATTGCGTTTATCTAACACGACGAAACCCTGTTATGCTTGTACTTAATTGGTGATAGAAAGAATAGATATATATATATATTGTTGTACGTACACGTCTGGTCTGTCTATTATTTTATGCTAACCTCAGGGTAATTAATTCATAATTACCCGCACCAAGCGAGAGCCCTTTCGGGTTAGAGCATCGCATGGTATATACACTATACGTCACGAGCTACGATCACACACACACACACCCACACACCTGAGCGTACACGTATACACGGATGGGAAAAGCACTATTACAATGTAACGTTATGACGTGCACGAAAGCGTACGAGATTCCACGAGAGACTCGCTCTCTCTGCTACGTGTGCTTGGAAACGTGAGCTGTGTTTGAGGATGGCTCCTCAGAACAATAAATATGATATCAACTAACAACATGTGTTGATCCATAATATTACAATATAGTGATTATAATTACACACTGACACACGATGACGCCAGTACGGGCTCACCAGCACATATGTTGCCACGTCCGCACTCACCGCACTAGAGTTAATCGCGCGCGCGCATGTGTGTGTGTGTGTGTGTGTGTGTGTGTGTGTGTGTGTGTGTGTGTGTGTGTGTGTGTGTGTGTGTGTGTGTGTGTGTCGTCGTGTCGTCGTCTGTCTGTCGTCGTGTCGTCGTTCGTCGTCGTCGTGTCCGTGTTGTAGTTGTCGTTCGTGTTCGTTGTTCGTCGTTCGTTCGTCGTTC
>NW_014577839.1:43956-50332 GCF_000485595.1 Priapulus caudatus
CGTGTACGTGCGTGTATCTCCGTGTACCCGCGTGTACGTGCGTGTATCTGTGTGTACGTGCGTGTACAACGAGAGAACTCTTGGTAAATATTATCCTGGAAAGCATGACTTTGCTGATTTCCTCAAAGAACTCAAGTATTCCGCACGCCAAGCTGCGGTACTCCGTACGCGGCGATGACAGTATAACGCATTCGTATGCCAGGTAATGTCGTGTTTTTCGTTATGATCCCTTATGTCATTCTCGTAAAATCTGTCTTTTCGAGAAGGCAACAACAAATTTATAAAAATATTCTGGAGTATTCCAGATGCCAGGGAGAGGGGCTTGGACCCCCCTCAAGCAGAACATACAGATCCCATGATTTGACACACACATCGAAACATTTGTAAATAAAAATAAAATTAAGTAATCGGCCGACCGTCCGACCCTTGAACCCCGAGGTAGGCCTGTTACAGCAACACAACCACCCATTTTTTCGGGCCTTACGCTGTTCACACAGGGTTACGTTAGCACCTATACCTCCAAGAAACGGTCTTGCTAATCACTTTGTATAGACACTTATATAATCGCACAGACTTTTTGGCCTGTGTCCAATTAATCCAAAACGAGTTTATTCAACTACAAAAACTTGTCAAGTGTTGGCTTAATTACAGAAGCGCTTAGTGCCGGCGCGGTCACGATTTTTCGCAGCCGGTGCCGTCACGTTTTTGCAGCCGGCGCGGTCATCTTTTTCGCTAATTTAAAACCTCTTTTCTTTTTAAACCTTTAAAAAAAACAAGGCTAAAACACAGCACGCGAGCGCAGCGAAAATACGGCGGCGGCGGCGGCGGCGAGCGAGCAGAATCGGCGCGGTCGCCTTATTCGCAGCCGGCGCCGTCACCTTTTGCATCGTAGCCGCGGCGGTCACTTTTTCGCACCCCGCAGCGAGCGAAACACGGCGGCGGCGGCGACGGCGGAGCGATCAGAATCGGCGCAGTCGCTTTTTTCGTAGCGGCGCCGTCACGTTTTTCGCGAGTAATGATGACGACGTCGACTAAAAAATGTCGACGACGAAAAACGTACCGTGCCGGCTGCGGCGAAAAAGGCGCCGCGCCGATTCTGCCCACATCGCCGTGCCGCCCGTGTTTTCGCTCGCTCGCGGTGCAGTGTTTTAGCCGTGTCAGGGCGAGTAATGATGACGACGTCGACTAAAAATGACGACGACGGCGACGACGAAAAACGTGATCGTCGCCGGTTGCGAAAAACGTGACCGCGCCGATTCTGCTCGCTCGCCCCGTCGCGTGTTTTCTCTCGCTCGCGGCTGCAAAAAAGGTGACCCGCGCCGGGTACGCAAAACGGCGCCGGCTGCGAAAAAGGCGACGCGCCGATTCTGTCGCTCCGCCGCCGCCGCCGCCGCCGCCGCCGTGTTTTCGCTCGCTCGCGTACTGTTTTAGCCTTGTCCGGGCGAGTAATGATGACGACGTCGAGTAAAATAACGACGACGACAACGAAAAACGTGACGTCGCCCGGCCTACGAAAAACTGTGACGGGGCCGGGCCTGCCGAAAAACGTGACCGCGCCGGCACTAAGCGCTTCCGTACTTTCGCGATTTAATGCTTAATGCTGCGTTTACACTGTGTTCCGGCGGCCACGGCAGCCCCGTTTCAGGCCACCGTGGACAAAACGGGATGAACGTGAGACAACGCGGGGGGGACGGAATGGGCAAACCGTGACACGCCGTGATTGCTTGGTTGCTGCGCAAATTATTAATTTGTCAAAAGATTTGCCATGGCAGTCACGGTGCGGATGAGAAACGTAGTAGACCGTAGTAAAACGGGGTGAACGCAACAAAACATGACAGCACGTAATAGGCCGTAACAAAGCTGGAGGCGGTCCGTAGTGGGACGGGACAGGACGGGTTCTGCCCGGCGCGCTACGTGCGCGTTGCGTTTCTACTACGCTCAGTATGGATGCCGAGATTGGCTACGGATATTTTTATTCCAAATTCATTTTTATTTCAAATTTATTTTCATTTCAAATTTATTTTCATTCCAAATTCATTTTCATTTTCATTTCAAATTCATTTTCATTCAAATCCTTTTCATTTCATTTCAAATTCATTTTCATTTTCATTTTCATTTCATTTTCATTTCAAATTCATTTTCATTTTTCATTTCCATTTTCATTTTTCATTTTCATTTCATTTCCATTTTCATTATTTTCATTTTCATTTTCATTTTCATTTTCATTTCCATTTCCATTTTCATTTTCATTTCCATTTTCATTTTCATTTTCATTTTCATTTCCATTTTCATTTTCATTTTCATTTTCATTTTCATTTTCATTTTCATTTTCATTTTCATTTTCATTTTCATTTTCATTTTCATTTTCATTTTCATTTCCATTTTCATTTCAAATTCATTTTCATTTCCATTTTCATTTTCATTTCCATTTCCATTTTCATTTCCATTTTCATTTTCATTTCAAATTCATTTTCATTTTCATTCCAAATTCATTTGCGATGAATCTTGCGGTGGCCGAGATGGCTACGGATATGGTGGGGCGGCCCAGAGTGACGTCACTTCCTCTTAGTGGGAGTCAACAAGAGAACAAACGCCAGTTGTTTTGGTTTATGATCGGTAAATAAGTACGTTTTTCTGATGTATATTCCATGAAAAACACACATTTTACTCATTAATATAACATATAATATCACTATAATTGCAATTCTTTTGTGTAAATGTGTTATTTTCATCTTCATCTTAAAGTTATTAGAGGGTTTCGGCTCTTGTAATACGACATACGTACGTACGTACGTACTGCCAACTGCCGTACTGGTACTATAGCCCTTCGCTCCGTCGCAGCGAGCGTGTGTTGTTGCGTGCGCCTTTGCGTGTGGCGCGGCCCGTGTGCATATGCGTGTGTGTGCGTGCGCGCGTGTGTGTGTGTGCCTATGCGGCGTTTACTGCTGTTAGCAACACGAGGACGCGATAACCACATCACAACGTGGGCTTTAGACCGTGGTCCCACCGCAGCACCACTCAGCAAGCCTCGCTATGACTAGACGGCACGACCGCACGAGAGCAGTGGGGCGCGAACCCGTCTAACGTCAGCATCAAGACGTTTCATTGGTACTACGTACCACCATCTAACAATTCAGAAATGGGTAAAGCCTGCCGCACACGGTGTGTTTTGTGCTGCGCCATCGCGCCACGCGTGCGCTGATGGCGCCAGCACAAAACACACATGTTGCGCGTGCAAAACACAGCCGCATTTCTTGCGTGGTGGAAAAATATCAGCACGTCGTGTGATATTTTCTTCCACGTGTGGCACGATTCCACACCGTGTGCGGTGTGCCTGTGTCAAGTTCCACACCGGCTCTATGTAACGACCAATAGCAGGCAGGTCAAGCGAGTCACGTGATCTTAACTTGCGGTTGCAGCGCGGTTTGCACTGCGGTACACGCACGCGTACACGCCAGATCACGCCACGTACACGCGGGTATTACGCACGTACACGCGCGGTACACGCCACTGTGCACGCGGGTACACGCACGTACACGCGGGTACACGCACGTACAAACGCACGTACACGCCACGTACACGCCGGCGTACACGCCGGGAAACACGCGGATACACGTACGTACACGCACGTACACCGCACGCTACACGCGCGGTACACGCACGTACACGCCAGATACACGCACGTACACACAGATACACGCACGTACACGCGGGTACACGCACGTGCGCCGCGCGGTACACGCACGCTACACGCGGCGTGCACGCGGATACACGCACGTACACGCACGTACACGCGCATACACGCACTACAGCCGCGGGTACACGCGCGATACACGCACGTACACGCGGGTACACGCACGTTACACACAGATACACACATGTACACGCGGGTACACGCAGGTACACGCACGTACACCGCGGTACACGCGGATACACGCACGTACACGCGGGGTACCCGCACGTACACACAGATACACGCACGTACACGCGGGTACACACACGTGCACGCGGGTACACGCACAACGTACACGCGGGTACACGCGAGATAACACGCACGTACACGCGGCGTACACGCACGTTACACGCGGGTATACACGCACGCTACACGCCAGATACACGCCACGATACACACAGATAACAGCACGTACACGCGGGTACACGCACGTGCACGCACGTCCGCCCCGCGCGGGTAAACGCACGTACACGCGCGTACACGGTCACGCATACCGTACTGTCCCGTGTAGCGTGTATCCGTAGCGCGTGTGCTGTAACCCCTGCGTGCGTGTACGTGTCCCGTGTACTCTGCTTGTGTACGTGAGTGCTACGCGTGTATGCGTGACCGTACGGCGGATTTACGTTCAGGCGCTGGTGTACGTGCGTGTATCCGGGGTACACGCGTAGTACGTGCGTGTATCTTCTCACCTCTTTCTTGTGGGTTTAAAGCAAACCCGCATTGAAATGGGAGCAACTAGAGTTTATTTTGTCATAAGTTAGTGTGATTATGCATGACACGAAGTATTTGCTAGTCTAGTACTGGAGAAATTAGCGTTTGGATGCGCATTGTGCGGCTTTAAGACTTTGGTAGTAAATACATTTCGTGTTTATTTACCTCTTTTTTTATTGAGACGTTCCAAGTGCCTGTGTTGGGGCCGATGTAATCACCGAGGACACTATCGCGAGGATTTGTTGGCAATACAATTGACATCGCCGCTTGTTATGCGGCAAGCAACAACGTCGCTGTTAACAATCGTTGACGGTGCCATTATCGTCGATCGACGCTCGGTAATACTATCGGATTAGGCTGTCGGTCCAGCATCAGGTATAGCTGGCATGATAATTGCTCGTC
Organism: Priapulus caudatus; assembly: GCF_000485595.1. Lineage (NCBI taxonomy): Eukaryota > Metazoa > Priapulida > Priapulimorpha > Priapulimorphida > Priapulidae > Priapulus > Priapulus caudatus. The sequence continues at coordinate 48,803 of NW_014577839.1, forward strand.
AGCAGTAATAATAAGCGCTCCTAAACTTCTATGATGCGCACAACACATACAACAATATTTGTCATAGAAAGAATCTTCTTATGACAAATATTGTCATAGGCGAGCATTATGCGTATGTCGTATTTGTCATAGATGCTAGCAGAACAGGCTGTATGTCGCCATTGCTGAACCTATCACATTCGAACTCACGTTTCCTCTATCCCTCACACTCCTTTACACACTCGCCGTGCACAAATTCGCCTCTTCCTCCTCTTCGTCTAAACTCGCCCCTATCTTTTAACTCCCATCACATATTGCACAGTCCCTGTGTGAACTCCCCCTACACATATATTTCTCGAACTCGCCCTCCTCTAGCTGTTACCGTAACGAAACGACGCCAGAAATCCATAGACACTAGCTTCCCGCCCTGAACTCAAACTCCGCTCTACAGCTCACGTTCCCAAACTCGATCATCACAGACGCTGGTTGCGTTTCAGTGCCAAATGAAAGCACCAGCCGATGGCTCCTGTTAACGGCAGCGCGCCGAGTTTTTCGCTACTGTTGCTACCACCTCGAACCACACGGCTACAACAATATTGTGGTCTGATGTTTGACCGAAATGAACGCGAATCTTTGCTAACATATAGTGTCTACACGCGAAGTTGCTACTTACGTCTTAGGTAGATCGATCATGTGCGTCTATAGATCATGAACTCTCGGCTATAAAACACTGATCGACGTAAATGTTTAAAAAAAACATATTTAGAAAATCGAATGGAAAATCTCCCTGGAAAACATGCACGATTCAGTTCACTTCCGGTAGGTGCGCTGGCTGTAGACTTACAAACACGCAACCACAGGCTAAGGGATACAGTAGTCTGTCACGTAACCATGCAATGGATTCGCCAGGGCACACGCGCTGGCTGTGGAATCAAGTCCTCCCCCACCTGCACGCTCGCACTCAGCGCATATCTATCTATCAATCTATCTATTTTTCTAACTATCAATCTATTTTTCTATCCATCTATCTATTTATCTATCTATCCATTCATCAAATGCGAACCTGTAACCCTTGAGGTGAAAGGCACTCAAAATCAATGGGGTTCCACTGCCCCCTAAGGTCCACCTCTGGACCAAGTTTGAAGTTTCTACCTCTAACGGTTGCAAAAATATCGAGCAGACAGACACACGCACACAAACACACAAACGGCGCGAAAACAATACGTTCCGCTACACTACGTGCGGAGGATATAAACCGTTACTACGAGGCGTTTGCCTACATTTTTCCAAGAATTATTACTACAGTCAAACCCCTTTAGTAGGAAACTGACGGACCAAAAAAAAAAAAATGTATTACGCGGGTTTCGTATTAACCACTTCAACATATATTAGCCCCGAATTAACAAAGAAAAAAATATGGATTACAAGGTGTGTACAAGGTATTTTATATAGGTTTATATGTTTATATAATCCAACTTTAGTAGCGTTAAATTGTTCACAAATAGATACAATTACTGCAAAGCCTAAACTCCTCATTCAATTACTACTATT
>NW_014577839.1:50342-52512 GCF_000485595.1 Priapulus caudatus
CACACACACACACACACACACACACACACACACACACACACACACACACACACGCACACGCGCACACACGCACACCCACCCACAAACACACAAACGGCGCGAAAACAATACGTTCCGCTACACTACGTGCGGAGGATATAAACCATTACTGCGAAGCGTTTGCCTACATTTTTCCAAGAATTATTACTACAGGCAAACCCCGTTAGTAGAAAACTGACGGACCAAAAAAAAAATGTATTGCGCGGGTTTCGTATTAACCACTTTAACATATATTAGCCCCGAATTAACAAAGAAAAAAATATGGATTACAAGGTGTGTACAAGGTATTTTACATAGGTTTATATGTATAATTAAGAACTTTAGTAGCGTTAAATTGTTCACAAATAGATACAATTACTGCAAAGCCTAAACTCCTCATTCAATTACTACTATTCATTACTACAGTCGCACCCCGTTAGTACGAAACTGACAAGCCTAAAAAAAATCGTATTAAGCGGGTTCCGTATATTATATTAGCCTTAATTTAAAAAAAAAAAAAATTGATTAGAAGGTGTGTACAAAGTGTTTTATATAGAAATGAAAATACCGGGACAGAAAATTTTATGTTAGTAACAGGATCCTTGTATTCGTATCAAGTCAATATTTTACTAAAAGATTACTATGAATCGGGCCGGGATTTAGAGAAATCATCGTAGTCTCGTCAGCGTAACGAGCGAATATCGCCGCCGGAGGCGGTTATTTCGCGTGTCCAATTAAATCAAAAACGAGTTTATTCAACTACAAAAACTTGTCAAGTGTTGGCTTAATTACAGAAGCCGCTTAGTGCCGGCGCGGTCACGATTTTCGCAGCCGGTGCCGTCACGTTTTTCGCAGCCGGCGCGGTCATCTTTTTCGCTAATTTAAAACCTCTTTTCTTTTAAACCTTTAAAAAAAACAAGGCTAAAACACAGCACCGCGAGCGAGCGAAAATACGGCGGCGGCGGCGGCGGCGAGCGAGCAGAATCGGCGCGGTCGCCTTATTCGCAGCCGGCGCCGTCACCTTTTGCATCGTAGCCGGCGCGGTCACCTTTTTCGCACCGCGAGCGAGCGAAAACACGGCGGCGGCGGCGACGGCGAGCGATCAGAATCGGCGCGGTCGCTTTTTTCGTAGCCGGCGCCGTCACGTTTTTCGCGAGTAATGATGACGACGTCGACTAAAAATGTCGACGACGAAAAACGTAACCGTGCCGGCTGCGAAAAAGGCGCCGCGCCGATTCTGCCCACTCGCCGTCGCCGCCGTGTTTTCGCTCGCTCGCGGTGCAGTGTTTTAGCCTTGTCAGGGCGAGTAATGATGACGACGTCGACTAAAAATGACGACGACGGCGACGACGAAAAACGTGACGTCGCCGGTTGCGAAAAACGTGACCGCGCCGATTCTGCTCGCTCGCCGCCGTCGCCGTGTTTTCTCTCGCTCGCGGTGCAAAAAAGGTGACCGCGCCGGGTACGCAAAACGGCGCCGGCTGCGAATAAGGCGACCGCGCCGATTCTGCTCGCTCGCCGCCGCCGCCGCCGCCGCCGTGTTTTCGCTCGCTCGCGGTACTGTTTTAGCCTTGTCCGGGCGAGTAATGATGACGACGTCGAGTAAAAATAACGACGACGACAACGAAAAACGTGACGTCGCCGGCTACGAAAAACGTGACGGGGCCGGCTGCGAAAAACGTGACCGCGCCGGCACTAAGCGGCTTCCGTACTTTCGCGATTTAATGCTTAATGCTGCGTTTACACTGTGTTCCCGGCGGCCACGGCAGCCCCGTTTCAGGCCACCGTGGACAAAACGGGATGAACGTGAGACAACGCGGGGGGACGGAATGGGCAAACGTGACAGGCCGTGATTGCCGTGGTTGCTGCGCCAAATTATTAATTTGTCAAAAGATTTGCCATGGCAGTCACGGTGCGGATGAGAAACGTAGTAGACCGTAGTAAAACGGGGTGAACGCAACAAAACGTGACAGCACGTAATAGGCCGTAACAAAGCTTGGAGGCGGTCCGTAGTGGGACGGGACAGGACGGGTTCTGCCCGGCGCGCTACGGCGCGTTGCGTTCTACTACGCTCAAGTATGGTGGCCGAGATGGCTACGGATATTTTTATTCCAAATTCATTTTTATTTCAAATTTATTTTCATTTCAAATT
>NW_014577839.1:53013-55768 GCF_000485595.1 Priapulus caudatus
AATTTGAAATGAAAATAAATTTGAAATAAAAATGAATTTGGAATAAAAATATCCGTAGCCATCTCGGCCACCATACGCCCGCCCGCCCGCCTGCCCGCCCGGTGTAACTACGTAGTTGTCTGCGGTCGTTATTCGAAATCGGTAATTGATCAAAAAAGGGTACCGCTAGCACGTATTATCGAATATGTGAATCTATTACACCAAAGGCGCAGCATTCGTTTGCTCTGCTCGTCCTATAGGGGGCATACAACAGTAACCTTTCGCAAATTTGTCACCAATGTTGCACTATTTCGTCTCTGAAAAAGACCTTCTTTTGATTTTTTGGGGGGATAAAAATCGGCAGTAGAATGCACTAATTTGCATCATGCACGCAAGATAGATAACTCAGGGATGTGTTGGCAGCGGAATTAAGAGCCAGCAATGTCAAGATCACGCTGCGCAGACGTGGCAACGGTGCGAATGCCCCGTTTACATTTGGTGTCACATTTTTTGAGACATATATATGCGCTTCAGAGACAGAATACTTGACATGACACTTGTCCCAACCTAGAAGTGAACGCTAATTAAAATATAACGTGGTCATCTCTCTCGGGGTTCCCTATCGCGCTCTCCTCCCTAAATAGCTCCCGCCATATTGCTTTCTCTCTCGCTCTCCTTCTTCCTCTCCTTTCTTTCTCCCTTGCTACGTGAGCTTTTCCAACAATGAGGTACGTATATCTCTGGCATGCTATGTATGTAGGCTCTGCACAATCTTACCGCGACTATGTGAGATAGAGTCCATCGCGTATTTATTCTCCGCACGAAGTGTAGCGGAGGGTATTATTTTTGGCTCGTTTGTATGTGTGCATAGAATTCATTGCGTATTTGTTGGTAAGCGCACATTCCACATCTGTCGTTGACACACCTGCGCTGACATTGAAAGCACAATCATGGCGTTAGTTTATTAATTCGACAGCTATCGTTTCTGAGATGCTAAATACTTTCAGACGGTTATGTTTCGAATGGAACGATATTTGTCTACGCGACCAAGGGCAGTAATAGCACTCTGTATCCGCGTGGTACCGAATGCAACGTGTGCACGAGAATATAAGATGGGAAAATCTGCATCATATTTATTCTTTTGTTCTTCGTTTAACTCACAAACATGCATTTATTATTCGCGCGATGACGAATCCCTTATGTAACGCCACGAGCACAATATATAAAGTGCCCTAACGCTCGCAAAATTCAACATACAACACAAAACACAAATTGGAATCTTGCTCTTTTACTCGCTGGCTGCAGTATCATGCCACAGGCAGAGCGAAGGACTATAGTTCTAGAGCTGCATACCAGCCTGCTCACACTGCATCTATATATATGAACACCGCGTGCGGGTGTTGAATACATATAGATGTAGCGTGAGCGGGTGGACATGATACTGCATCCAGTGATTTTAGCGAGCTTTCTTTACGTCTGGCAATCCTAATGGGTAGAAATAAGTAAATAACTATTAAGGGATTCAACCAATTGCTAGCAATCCCGAATGGCATACACTCCGAATGTTCTTATATCATAAATGCTCTTAATTGAATAGCGTTAGGGGCTTGAAACAACAACAAAGTTTCGCGTTGCAACGTGAAAATTTATTAAACTCATTCATAGCTACGGAGCGCCATTTACAATTATATTATCTTTTAAATGCGGACTATATATTTTGTCCACTGTTTTCCCAAATGGAGTGCAACTAAAGTTGCTCACAACTTTCCTAAGTTTCTCCTTAATTAATAATCATATACAAAGCATAATATCAGGAGCGTATAATGACAACGGGGTAAGACAACGATTTGGTACTGATTTCACTACATTTTTGTCGTACGAGTTCGATGTGAATAAAAATACAAATGTATACAAACATGAGCTTCTTTTGTTCACTGGTCCTTATTCTATCTTCCGGTAGTATTACAAACCGCGTAGCTTCCTTATTATTATTATATATCATATATATATCATATATCATATATCATATATATTATCCGGCTTATTATTATACGCTCCTGATAATATCAATATGCCAAATACAATGCACGTCGTTGCGATTAAACTAGAATTGCGTTAAGAGCCGCACGACACAACATGCACATACGCGCTCAGTTACAACTCAGCTTCGGGTGGAAATGGCGTGTGACAGTTGCCGTGGTACAAGTTCACCGCTCCGTCACATCGGTTGAACAGTTCGAATAAAGCCGAGGGCATGGTAATGGAGCGCGCATACATGCGGCACAGCTGCCGATTCCACGTGCACGGCAGCGTGTGAAACAGTTCGGGATACTCCATGCCCAATATCGTCACCACTTCTTGGTCACCGAGATGCGATTTCGTGAAATAGTACTTTCGCATTAAATATCTCAGATTTCTCTCGGCTACCGCCGCCTGATATTTCTTAGATTTCGACATGTGGTCGAGGTTGATGAGGTAGAGGCCGCCATTGTAACCCGGTTTACCACCAGGTGGCGGCATGCCCAGCCTGTCGTCACCAACAGCCACGCGTGCTATCGCAAACCTTCGATAATTTACAGGTTGTTGCTCTTGAGCCAGCGCAAATATTGTCTCCTCTTTGAATTCATCAAACTCCCGCCAAAGTTTTCGAATGTCGGTCATTAATCTCATGTCGGCATCCACCTTGATGATGCGATCGACCTCAGACAGGTCAAAGACCTTGTGAAAGGCGAACTGAATGAAGTAAAATATGTCGTTGAAGCGATTGTATCTCTTT
>NW_014577839.1:56106-68313 GCF_000485595.1 Priapulus caudatus
AGTTTGATACCCAGCTACTTATTCAGTTAGCAGTTCGAATTACCAGTTCGAATAAATGTGTGCCAAATGGTAGTTTTGACATATGTGAGCCGGTATCCGCGGACGTCGCACAGGTTAGGAATGCATGATGCAATTAGGAATGCATAGACAATCTTATCTAGCGCAGGTATTTTACGTGTTTCTAATACATGTATGCTTAGATCCTCTCTGTGCGGAATTGTATCGAACACGTTTTCCAGGATGTCGGCTGCGATCCGGGTGCTGTTCGCGTCGCCCAGGAAATGGTACTTGATCCGACCGGTTGCATACTTCACCATAGACCTGCGTAAGAAAATGCGGTTGTCAAAGATCGACCCGTGAGTGATGGCGTGGTTAAGGAAAATGCGAGACTGTTGTATATAGGCGTCCACAAGTGTTCTCGTATCACTTGTCTTTGGCTCGATTTAGAAGCCGGGTACATTTTTACGGTCGCAAACGCTGCTACCGACATTGGGAGGCATTCCTTGGTAATAGCAAACACGAGCGTGAAAGCTCTCACCACTACTGGACGCTAATATTCGACCAGATAACGACGCGAAGCATATCGATACATGTTCGCACAAGATCGGTGAAACGTCATTTAAGATTAAAAAGCCTGCTTTTATAACGCACGCGATGCGATAACACGACGAATTATTGTAACGGGGAACGAACCTAATGTTGGCTCTAAGTTGCTGTTGAAGCTGGTCATTCTTCTCAGCTTTAGCGAAGAACATGAGGATGTGAACTGTTTCCGGCTGTCCGACAAGGTTTCTGCTCTGCTCCTGCTCTGGCAGAAGACTGCAGCAGAGTATAATGGCGAGGGCGCTTACCCATAGCAGGATACGTACTCTTCTGCGACAGACTGTAATAAAAAATGATTATCTCCGTTACCTCACCATTACTATTACCGTAAAACAATCACAGTAAACCAGTTACTATCAATCACTTACTCTTATTCCGTACAGACTTCAAATTTGATCCTACATCAAACTAGTCCGGGCCAGGCGCGCGCCAAACATTTGCAGCGTGTACACGTTATCCCGGACAAAATAGGTGCTAGTCCGGACAGTTAGCCCCATGAATATTACTATTACTATTACTATTACTATTACTATTACTATTACTATTACTATTAACAGAAACTCGATTTGTGGGCCCAAATATGGCACACGCATGTAAGAAGGGCTACATTGGTTTTCTTCCTGACCAATGTAGCCCTTCTACATGGCGTGTGCCATAATTTGGGCAAACCAAAAATCGAGTTTTGTGGAACCGGGTTTCGACAGAATGAGTTTTGTGTTCTACTATGAAATGAGTTTTGTGGAAGCCGGTTCGACAGAATTGAGTTTTGTGTTTACAAAAATTGGAGTTTTGTGAAGCCGGTTCCAACAGAATCTGAGTTTTGTGTTACAGAAATTGAGTTTTGTGGAACCGGTTCGACAGATAATTGACGTTTTGTGTTTAGCAACAATGTGAGTTTGTGGAACCGGTTGACAGAATTGAGTTTTGTGTTCACAAAATTTGAGTTTTTGGGGAGCAGGGATTGACAGAATTGAGTTTGTGTTTGGCACAAAACTCATTTTTGTCAAGTTTATAGGTACAAAAATGGCCTTGTCCTGGCATGGGCGGCCCGTACGCCTGCTCTGGTTAGCTCTCTGCTCTCTCTCCGTCTCTGCTCGCGAATAAGGCGACAACAAATCGGCAGAACTAATAAATATTCTGTCGAAAGATCATTCGGCAGCGCAGATTTTCCTAATCAGTTGACATCGTTAAAAACATGTACGCATTATGATGGTATGGGCTAGTGGTAGCAATCCATTGGGAAAACTCGACAAGCTAGCAGTTACGTTTGGTGAGCTTTTAGCAGATGTGTTTGTGAACTGTGTAAAAGTCAGGGCAAGCGGTAGAGAAATTCAGCGACAAGGATAGATATTATATTTTGATCGATACGAGGAGAATTCTAATTAAAGAAGGTAACACGAGAAAGACAACGATCAAGGGAAGCAAAACTAAATTAGCGGATTGATTACAGGTAAATTTACACAAAACATCCCTCCAAGAACTCGAAGACATTGTATCACTGCTCGCTGAAAAACAAAGCCGATCTATGCTCGTTTCTTGTCAGAGAGAATTGAAACAATGCTCTAGTGAAGCTTGGCGGTTAAAGAGATAAATTGTGTGTGAGGGTTACGAAAAATAAGGCGAAAACGATTATGTACCGTCGTAACGTGAGTGTGTCAAGCACTTTGAGCAAACGCACGAAGGAGGCTGAACAGCAGGCCGAATTGTTCTCATGCGTGCGATGCTGGCAGACCACGATATCAGCGAACGATTGTAGTTTGCAGGGATAAGCCGATGTGTTAATGAATGCTAACAGTGTTTTGCCGGCAAAGTTGTCGCAGGAGGTTCTGGATGAAGGCAGGAACTTCAAATTCTGCCTTGGAGTGATAAGAGGCCATGACCATTGCAATAAACAACAACACTCGAAAGGGATTGTTAGCTTTCATGCGCTAAACGAGAAGTGGACACCGAACGGTTAGTTTTTGCAGGATTTCTAAGAAATCTGCTGGCATGGAAAGTATTCATTGAAGATCCAGATCGGCAAATTCATGGAGTTGGAAACAGAATCTAAGCGCACTATGCATGCCTAGATTAATTTGCTATCAATCAGTGGAAGGCCATTATAATGTAAACTGTATGATTTCGCAACGACAGCAATTGGTAGTCATAGCAGGAGATTCGCTTGTCGAAGTTTCTTCGCAATGCAAAGACGAATAATTGACGTATTTGCACCAATGAAAGACGCACTGATACTACATGCTCAATCGAAGCCCACTATCAGAGCTGCTCGATTCTGACCAGTGTGTAGATAGTATCTCAGAGCATTTCCTTCGGCTATTTCACTGGCGAGTTGGTATATAATGCAGGAATGGCATTCTGAAAGCCAGCGGGCTGCATGACCACTGAATCCATATTGCGTGGGCCGAAATACTATTGCAATAAAGCATGTGGCTAGTAGTAAGGAGCGGACCTTGTGCCGTAATGCCCACGTTAAGCCCGGCCCCTGTTTTTTAACATGTAGCCGAAAACATATGTGCTGCCAGCCGTGGCGTGCAAAATGCAACATGGCCTGCATGAAACCCATACACACAATGTTCCTTGGGAGTGTGAGCTGTTTAAAAGTTACATATTGCCTGACAAATTCTGGTAGTCTTATATATGTTGTTATGTTGGGCTTAGACTGCTGTATAGTAATGGAGTAACATACCCCAGCCCATGTTGAAATCCACAAGATGCCGCCATCCTATGCTTTTTGCTTAAGTGCGTCATGAATTCTGTTTTCTCCATTATGCGAAACATGTGGGTTTTAGAGCATCTAAATTTATGTCTCTAACGACGTCTTGGAGTCCTCAGTTATTCAAAATAAACAAATTTCACTGTGGCGCGATAATGAGAATCCAAATACTGGGCCGGGCCATCCTAGTGTTGCTCTAAGTGTGATAATTGGGCTTCTCCATTATCGAAAATGTGGTATAGCCACCAACATTATGTCTCTAAGACGTCTTGGAGTCCAGATATTTCAGAAATCCATTTTCAGCTGGCGGTGCATTTTGGATTTCAAGATGGCCGCGCACAAACGCCAAAAAGTCAGCCTGGAAACTATACCCAGTGGAACTCGCCCAAGTATCGATAGAAATAATATTTACCCGTTTGCCAGCTCTATCCCTACAAAACTTTAGGCTCATCCTTATTTGAGCTCTTTTTGAAACCTGATATAACAGCGAAAGAGTGGTTAGTAACGCTCCGGGTCAGAGCGTCGCCCAGCTATGCAACAGTCGTACGATAGAGGGATAGGGTAAGCAGGAACGCCTGCCAAGAAGAGACAGGTTACCGCAAAACACTATCTTTACGACCGCAAAGCTGGAGCCAGAGGTTTACTTTCCCCTTATGACGGGAGAGACTATCACGGTTACAGGGATGCCGCAAACTTGGATCTGTGGTGCACCTGGCAAAGGTAATTCCAAGAAGGGCCAAAGAACGGCACGGTCTTATATGGTGGAAACACCAAAAATGGAAGAATGCCCTATAGGCGTAATAGACAACAATGTAGCGTAGTGTGCTCATAAGCAGGCAAGCAAGTCCACGGTTTGACGGAAACGCCATAGTCGTTGTGCCGCGCAGACTACACAGGCGCGGCCGGCATGCAATAAGCACGAAACTGAAAGACCTGTGACGCACACTAAAACAGGATATGGCTGTTAGGCGGTAGATTTTCAACACGTGACACGTATAAGAAGCACGTTTCAGGGCGGTAGATTAGAACGCCAGTAAACGTTATTCAGACACCTAAAAATGGTGGGCACGGATATATGCATACAATAGTGCTTATATAAGGCTATGATTTGTGGTGTGCATGAATGGCGCAAGTCCGAATGTTTTGCATTATAATTGAATCGTTATTCGTTTAGTTAACTGGTAAAGACGTACCAAAAGCATGAACAATCCAGTTTAACAGTGGTTTATATTTGTGAACGTTGACCGGTATGCGGAAAGCATTTATTTGTGAAGCCTTTGTTGTAGCAGAACGAACGTTGTGTAAAAATGTGGATACATATATTCACACAGTGCAAGGAATATTTGGCCAAGAATCACGACAATTATGTTATAAAGTTTTGCAGTTGCTCAGTCAGTTATATGGATAACACATGACGCGCAGCAAGTTAAAAATATTGTCAATAGTTATGTTTATTGTTATAAAAAGGGGGTGTAACATTCGCAGTTGGAAAGGGGGAATGTAATGATGTTGTAAATAAGCTAAATATTATGCATGAAAGGGAAAGTTTGATTAGAAGAAGGTCATATAAGGAAATTCGTAAAGCTACCGGCTGCCTAAGGGATAGAATGTTAAGGATGTCGCGCAGGTTTTAGAAACAATTAATCTTAGAGAGCAATTGAGTTAGTCGTGGCCAGTAGCATGCAGGTCGACGTAGAAGGGTCACTTGACGGCAGTCCGCAAAACCGTGCCAGTAAACACGAGCCGTCTAAGGGGGCGTGTCGAGGCCAATACTGACGTCAGATAGAGGGCTAATGATCCTGAATTTAGGATATCAAACCGGGCACTAGACTTCTGAAAATCAGTTCGAAGCTTCATGCGTACACATCTGGTATGTATTAATAGTACTATGCGTATTAGTGCTCTATGCGTATTGGTATGTCTCTCTCTACTCTTTAAAGCTATTTTGAGTCAGTTGTAATCTGTTTACTTTACGGTACTTACCTCTGTTATCAATACAGCATACAACTCTGTTGATTATTCCTATGAGAAACAAGTATGTGGCAAAGCATACACCTGTAATGTGCCAGAGAGAGACGGAGGCGCGTAGCTAGGATACGTAAGACTGATTTATACATGTGACTAACCACCGTAGCCAGCGCCGGTAAGTGTGCCGCACGCGTATTGCGTTATGCTAACACGACGAAAAACCCTGTTATGGCTTGTACTTAATGTGATAGAAAGAATAGATATAATATATATATTGTTGTACGTACAAGTCTAGGTCTGTCTATTATTTATGCTAACCTCAGGGTAATTAATTCATAATTAGCCCTGCACGCAGCAAGCGAGAGCACCTTTCGGTTACAGAGCTCGCATGGTTAATATAGCACTATACGTCACGAGCTACGATCAAGCAGTCAGGCACCACACCGCACACCACTGAAGCGTACACGTATAAGCACTCGGAATGGGAAAAGCAGCTTATTACAATGTAACGTTATGACGTGCACGGAAGCGTACGAGATCACACGAGAGACTGCGCTCTCTCATGCTACGTGTGCTTGGAAACGTGCGGCTGTGTTTGAGGATGCTCCTCAGAACAATAAATTATGATATGCAACTAACAACATGTGTTGATTTCCAGTAATATTACGAATATAGTGATTATAATTACACCACTGACACACAGCGAATGACGCTCAGTACGGCTCACGCAGCACATATGTTGCCGACGTCGCACTCACCGCACTAGGAGTTAATTTGCGCGGCCGCAGGCGCATGTGTGTGTGTGTGTGTGTGTGTGTGTGTGTGTGTGTGTGTGTGTGTGTGTGTTGTGTGTGTGTGTGTGTGGTGTGTGTGTGGTGTGTGTGAGTCCGTGTGTCCGTCGTCTGTCTGTCTGTCATGTCTGTATTTCTGTCTGTCTGCTGTCTGTGCCGTCGTGCGATCTGTCTGTCTGTCTGACATGTTTGTCTTGTCCGGTCTGTTTGTCTGTCTGTCTGTCGGCTGTCTGTCTTTTGCTGTCTGGTTTAAACGGCGCCAGTGCGTTGCGCAAAGCCACTATTATGCTGCATGTCTACGTTAACGACGTAAGGGCAGATGCGCGTGTATTGACTGAAAGGTGAGATGATTGTCATATTGTCCTATTGTACTATATTGTCTATATTCGCTTTCAGCATCAAGTGCTAATTATTCCTATATTGCGCTTTACTGTTTCAACCGAACCGCCACACAACCCCACGCTATATATAATATATATAATAATATATATGCAGGAGTAGACTAATAGAGAATCCTGAAATCCAGGAATAATCTGCTGTTGTTTGTGCTCAGGGCGTTGCGTTGCGGTGTACTTGTGCGTTGGCAGATTGACATTATGACCAGGGCATTTACAGTTATTATCGGCAATCTATACTATATATTTGGCTAATCTTGTGTGGTGTAGTGTGTGTGTGGTGTTTGTTTGTGTTCGCTTTGCCGCCCTGATTTGTCAGCTCAATCGGCGCTATACTGAAAGATATATTCAGAATCACAACGTCTGGGAGATGGTTTCTGGTGCTGAGAAAAAAAATTTAAAAAAGTTTTAAGTATTCAAGTAATTAAGTCAAAAAATTCGAAAAATGCTATTCGTCAATAGATGGCAGTGCGTACAGCAGATCCACACACAATACGTGGGAATTAACTGGGCTTCTCGTATGACTGCGCGGGGCCGTATGTAGCATATTCATAATCACCAACGTCTGGGAGATGGTTGCTCGGCTCAAACAAAAAATCTATTCCTCAATAGATGGTGCTACGTACTTCCAGATGCCCGCCCCTACTGCAGATTCCGCCCTGCTCCACTGCTGCTTTGGACCGTAGCACCGTACTGACACCAGTAGTCAGTAAGTCAGTGGCCAGTAGCTGTGGCCTAGTGTTCTGTTGTAACCAGTGCAGTGGTTTTTCTTTTTCAGTTACATGAAATGATTTATAGCTTTATGCTGTGATCACTTACATGGAGTTTTTATTTAAATAATAAAGACAATCATTTTGCTGGTTGCTACGGGTATACTTTCTGCTAGTAATCAGATTAAATAGGCGAAATAGAGTAGAGAAAACATTAAAGCGCGCAACAATGCGCATCCAAAACGGCTAATTGCTGCGAGTACTCAGAACTAAGCAAATACCTTCGTATGCATGCATAATCACACTACGCCTTATGACAAAATAAACTGCTGGTTCGGCTGTCCCATTTCACCGCGCGTTGTCTTAATAAAAGGTATTTGAAAATACCTCTAATGTTGTTCAAATTCTTCCGATGTTGTTGACAGTTTCCCAACAACCGTGCAGGCGGTGCTGGGCGGTAGCAGCGGTACGGTATAGGGCAAAGAATAAAAACATGTGACGTCACCATCATCCCACACGTTCGAGCTAATTGTTTGGCAAACAAGTCGGCGTTTTGCGCCAGAAATACAGTTTTCTCCCCTTTTCGATTGTGGGTTTAAAGCAAAACCGCGGCAAGTGAAATGGGAGCAACTAGAGTTTTATATTTTGTCCACCTAGAGTTAGTGGTGGATTATGCATGACGACGAAGTATTTGGCTAGTCTAGTACTGGAGAAAATGTAGGCGTTTGGATAGCGCATTGTGGGCGGGGCTTTAAGACTTTGGGTAGTAAATACATTTCGTGTTTTAATTTACGGATTTTTTTTATTGTTAGACGTTTCCTAAGTGCCTGTGTTGGGGCGGATGTAATTCAGCCGAGGACAGCCTATCGCGAGGATTTGTTGGCAATACAATTGACCATCGCGCCGCTTGTTCATGGGCGCAAGCAACAAGCGGTCGCTGTTAACAATCGGCGTTTGACGGTGGCCATTATCGTCGATCGACGCCGTAATACTATCGGATTAGGGCTGTCGGTCCAGACATCAGGTATAGCTGGCTTATGATAATTGCTTCGTCAGGCAGTAATAATAAGCGCTCGCTAACTTCTATGATGCGCACAAGACACACATACACCAATATTTGTCAATAGAAAGAATCTTCTTATGACAAATATTGTGCATATGGCGAGGCAGTTTATGCGTATGTCGTATTGTCATAGATGGGCTAGGCAAGACCAGGCTTGTATGTCGGCCGATTGCGTGAACCTATCAGCATTCGAACTCGAGCGTATCTCTATCCCCTCACAGCTGACGTCCTTTACACACTCGCAGCGTGGGCACCAAATTCGCACTCTCCTGGTCCCTTCCGTCTAAAACTCGCCCTATCTTTTAACTGCCCATCACATATTGCAGCAGTCCCTGTGTGAACTCCCCCTACACATATATTTCTCGGAACTCGCACCATCCTCTAGGCTGTTTTACCGTAACGAAAGACGACGGCCTAGAAATCCATAAGACACTGAGCTTCCCGCCCTGAACTCAAACTGCCGCTCTACAGTCTGCACGTTCCGCAAACTGCGATGCATCACAGACGCTGTTGGCGTTTCAGTGGGGCCAAATGAAAGGCACGCAGGCCGATGGCTCCTGTTAACGGCACGCGCGCCGATTTTCGCTACTGTTGCTTACGCGACGTTTCGAACCACACGGCTACAACAATATTGTGGTCTAGATGTTTTGACCGAAATGAACGGCGAATGGCTTTGGCTAACGATATAGTGTCTACACGCGAAGTTGGCTAGCTTACGTCTTAGGTAGATCGATCATGGTGCGTCTATAGATCATGAACTCTGGCGCCTATAAAACACCTGATGGCGACCGTAAATGTTTAAAAAAAACATATTTAGAAAATCGAATGAAAATGCTCCTGGAAAACATGGCACGATTGCAGTTCACGTTCCGGTAGGTTGCGCTGGCTGTAGACTTACAAACACGCAACCAGCAGGCTAAGGGATAGCAGTAGTCTGTCAGCGTAACGGGCATGCAATGGATTTCGCTCAGGGCACACATGCGCTGTGCTGTGGAATCAAGTCCTCCCCCAGCCTGCAGCGCTCGCGGCTCAGCGCAATGCTATCTATCAATGCTATTCTATTTTGTTTCTAACTATCAATCTCCATTTTTCTAATCGCATCTATCTAATTGTATGCTATCTAACATCCATCATCAAATGCGAACCTGTAACCGCTTGAGGATGAAAGGGCACATCAAAATCAATGGGGTTCACTGGGCACACCTAAGGTCCACCTCTGACGCAAGGTTTGAAGTTCTACCTCTAACGTTGTCAAAAAATAATCGAGCAGAGCAGAGCAGAACGCCACAGCACAGCAGCAGCCGCAGCACGCACAACGGCAGCGAACGCACTACGAAGCAGCACACCAGGGCCCGCACACGGCGCGAAAACAATAGGCGGAGCCGCTACACTCCACGTGCGGAGGATATAAACCCTTACTCGCGAAGCGTTTGCTCATACATTTTTCGGCAAGAATTATACTACAGGCAAACACCCGTTAGTAGAAAGCTGACGGGACCAGAAAAAACAAAATGTATTGCGGCGGTTTCGTATATAAGCCACTTTAACATATTATTAAGGGCCCTCGAATAAACAAAGAAAAAATATGGATTTACAAGGTGTGTAGCATAGGTATTTTACGATAGTTTAATAATGTATAATTAAGAACTTTAGTAGCGTTAAATTGTTCAGCAATAGATACAATTACTGCAAAGGCCTAAAAACTCCTGCATTCCAATTTACCTAGTATTCATGTACTACAGTCCGGCACCCCGTTAACAGTACGAACCTGACAAGCCTAAAAAAAATCGTATAGCGGTTCACGTATATTATATTAGCCTTAATTTAAAAAAAAAAAAAAAATTGATTAGAAGGTGTGTACAAAGTGTTTTATATAGTAAATGAAAAATACCGGGACAGAAAATTTTATTTGTTAGTTAACAAGGAATCCTTGTATTCGTATCCATAGTCAATATTTTACTAAAAGATTACTAATGAATCGAGGCCGGATTTAGAGAAATCATCGTAGTTCCTGCGTCAAGGTCGTAACGAGCCGAATCATGCGCGCCGGAGGCGGTTATTTCGCGTGTCCATTAACTCAAAAGATGCGTTTGGCATCCCCTAGTTTATTCAACTAGCAAAAACCTTGTGCATAGTGTTGGCTTAATTACAGAAGCGCGCTTAGTGCGCGGCGCGGTTTCAGCGATTTATTCGCAGCCGGTGGCCGTCACGGTTTTTTGCGGCGGCGCGGCGGCGGTCAGCTTTTCGCTAATTTAAACACCGTGCTTTTCTTTTAAAAGCCTTTAAAAAAAACAAAGGCTAAACACAGCACCGCGAGCGGATGCGAAAATACGGGCGGCGGCGGCGCGAGCGAGCGAGCAGAATCGGCGCGGTCGCCTTATTCGCAGCCGGGCGCCGTCACCTTTTTGAATTCGTAAGCCGCGCGGTCACCTTTTCGCACTCCGAGCGAGGCGAAAACACCGGCGGCGGCGGCCGACGGCGGAGCGATCAGAATCGGCGCAGGTCGCTTTTTTGCGGTTAGCCGCGCCGTCAACGTTTTTCGGCAGAGTAATGATGACGAGCGTCGACTAAAAAAGTCGACGACGGGACAAACGTAACCGTGCCGGCTGCGAAAAAGGCGCCGCGCCGATTCTGCCCACATCGCCGTCCGCCGCGCGTGGTTTTTCGCTCGCGGATCCGCGTGGCAGTGTTTTAGCGCTATGTCAGGGCGAGTAATTGATGACCTGACGTCGACTAAAAAATGACGACGACGGCGAGCGAAAACGAAAAACGTTTGATCGTCGCCGGTTCGGCGAAGAAACGTGAAGCCGCGCCGATTCCTGCTCGCTCGCGGAGGGAGCCGCCGTCGCGTGTTTTCATCTCGCCTTCGGCGTGCAAAAAAGGTGACGCGCGCCGGTACGCAAAACGGCGGCCGGCTGCGAAAAAGGCGACTCGCGCCGAATTGCTGCTCGCTCGCCGGCCGCGCCGCCGCCGCCGTGTTTTCCGGGCATCGCTTTCGCGGTAACTGTTTTAGCCTTGTCCGGGGCGAGTAGATGATGACGACGTCGAGTAAAAAATAACGACAACGACAACGAAAAACGTGACGTCCGCCGGCTAACGGAAAAACGTGAACGGGGCGCGGCTGCGAAAAACGTGACCGCGCCGGCAACAAGGCTGGCTTCCGTACTTATTCGCGAATTTAATGCTAATGGCTGGCGTTTACCACTGTGTTTCGCCGGCGGCCAACGGCAGCCGCCCGTTTTCAGGCCAGCGCGTGGACAAAACGGGATGAACGTGAGAGCAAACGGCGGGGGGACGGAATGGGCTAAACGTGACAAGGCGCCGTGATTGCTGTGGTTGCTGCGCCAAATTAATTAATTTGTCAAAAGATTGGCCATGGCAGTGCAGCGGTGGCGGATGAGAAACGTAGTAGACGCGTAAGTAAAGCGGGGTGAAGCGGCAAACAAAGCGATGACAGCACGTAATAGGCCGTAACAAAAGCTTGGAGCAGGTCCGTAGTGGGACGGGAGCAGGACGGGTTCTGCCCGGCGCGCTATGGCGGTTGCGTCTACTACGCTCAGTATGGATGCCGAGATGGCTGACGGAATAGTTTTATTCCAAATTCATTTTTATTATCAAAATTTATTTTCATTTCAATATTTATTTGTCATTCGCGAAATTCATCTTATCATTTTCATTTCAAATTCATTTCAGTTTCAAATGATCGCGTTTTCATTTTCATTTCAAATATCAATTTTCGGCATGTTCATTTTCCATTTCATTTTCATTCAAATTCATTTTCCTTTTCATTTCGCATTTTCATTTTTCATTTGCATTTCATTTCCATTTTCAATTTTCATTTTCCATTTTCATTTTGCATTTTCATGGTTCCAATTTCCATTTTCAATTTGCATTTCCATTTTCATTTTCATTTTCCAGTTTTCATTTCCATTTTCATTTTCATTTCCATTGCGTTTTCACTTTT
>NW_014577839.1:68338-76404 GCF_000485595.1 Priapulus caudatus
GCTATTATCTTATGTAGCTAGTAGCTGTACTATATACTATTACTATTAGCTATTACATATTACTTTACTATTAATATTACTATTACTTATTATTACTATTACTAATTACTATTACTATTACTATTATATTATATATAATTAATATTAGTATACATTACTATTACTATTACTATTAGGCATATTAATATTACTATTACTATTACTTATTACTTATTACTATTTATATTACTATTATACTGAACATAAGGGTCAGCGGACCGTTGTCAGAAAGCAGACTAATCTTAAGC
This sequence comes from Priapulus caudatus, assembly GCF_000485595.1. Lineage (NCBI taxonomy): Eukaryota > Metazoa > Priapulida > Priapulimorpha > Priapulimorphida > Priapulidae > Priapulus > Priapulus caudatus. The sequence continues at coordinate 68,626 of NW_014577839.1, forward strand.
ATTTAGTCTGCTAATGACTCCCTATGACTTTGGCAGCAAACATCGTAAAGTCAACGAGAGAAACGAAAAATCTGCAGGCAAATCTCCTCTTAACATTACGAGATCGTTAGCCCTCTCGTACTTCGAAATCAAGATGAAAATAAAGCAATTACAACAGAAGAATTGGCCGATAATAGTGATATGATAATTTTATAAATAAATTAGTAATAACATGTGTTTTGCATCCGAAATACAGCGTATAAACACCACTTATCTATCTGATGCGTGTACGAAAATGTACAATTAGAAGTGTGTAATGAATAGAGTTTGTGATTAACTTGGCCATCCAATCAGCGCAAGCCTTGACAGGCAAATTAGTGAAGTTTCCTTGGGTGTCGTAAGTATCTCAATACCTGCGATGCCGTTTCCGTACTGCCTACTCTCGTAACAGTTCACATTAGTTGTGAGGTTATTTAGGCATCACGATTGCCGGCCTATCTTTACGGATGTTTTGGGCACGAACGGGCTATAATAATGTCTTTGTTCCTTTGATATAATATAGTACGGCGCATATATTTTACGGCACATGTGATAGACCGTTAATAGTTCTGGCGTTGACAGTTACATGCCGCGGTGTAAATAACTCATAATCCGTCAAGAACATACGAGAAGAAAAATCAACATTAAGGCGTATTACCCGCTTATCGGTGACAAAGGATGCGCTTGCGCGGGATGCTTGACAAAGCGTCCAATGAGGCGCGTCCATGAGCACAGGATAGTGAAGCAGGAACTTTAGAGAGGAATAGGTACGGCTCGTTCGACTGCAGACATAGACAATGCAAAAAAGATTGGCGTTTTCGCAGCTTGGAAAGGAGCAATTGGCTGTATGCCTAAAAGAAAATAATGCTGCTGTGGAACTGGTCGGAGCTCAGCATGCCCGCGTTATCACAGCCACAAAGCATTGGCAATGGCGAACGCACGATCGCACGCGGTCGAACGCACATGAGCAACCGCATTTACAGCCCACATCCTCAATAGCATTACGCAATCTCGGGTAACTGAACTTAGGACAGGTTATCTAGGACAGGTTTCGTCGCATGCGACCCCGCCGTGTGCGCATGCTTACTCTACACTCTCAGCTCGGCGTCTGCTACTGCTTCGTTAAGCGCTACGCCGGGTAGGCGCAGTATCCGGCGCGTCTGCGCGCATGCAGCGGCAGGTTGCGACGCGAGATTTGTGGGCGGCCGACGGCTAGCGTGCGTCATCTATGAGCGTCGTCGCGCTGCTGTTTTTGGCCGTCGGCGTATCTACTGCAGTTTTGTCGCATCGTGCGGTGTCGCGCCCCGTGGCGACAGGAACGTGACGCTAACCGGGTTACCGGGACGGAAGAAGCTACGACGGCCTCAAAGCCCGCTAGCCGGTACCGGCCGTCGATGCGTGCGGGCGCAAGAAACGCGGCAAGGCGGCGCGTACTAGATTCACTCGGTCAAGTGATGAACGTTCGAGACGACAATGAACTCTGCTGCGATGTCATCGACTAACTACTCAAGTATGGCGTTCATATACAGAATTATTCTGCTCTGGGCATAATCTTGTGGTATAATATGTGTTCTATGATTAATATAAGGTAGTAGTTTTATGATAATAATAATAATAATAATAAAATAATAATGAATAATAATAATAACAATAATAATATAATAATAAATATGTTTCCATATTATACAATTTTTTTTATGCTAGTGCTTATATCAGAGTTATTAGCGTAAAACAAGTTTCTCATGTTATCTGGTTCATATTTCAGAAGAAGGCGGTGAAAACGTATGTGCATTCACTCGTGCCATCAAAATGTGCTAGCAGTTAAGCATCAATCATCGATGTTATATTTGTCAATATTAAGTGATACAACTTATATTTTTATTAAATATATATATATCTCTTACTTAAATTACTATAGTACTATTAAATGTTCTAGCTTGCGGCTTATATATTTTCTACTTATTATTTGTAAAAATTTGGCGTAATTTTTTGTATTAACGGCGTACACCCGTCGCTAGTTAATTACAGGTGGGCTTATTAAAGGTTAAAGCCGGAAGTATCGGCGTTTCGCGTGCGCTCGTCAGGATGTATGCTGTATAAGCCGTTCTTTTATGTTAAAAAAACACAGCGAAGAAAGTGCCAGATTTTTCCGATATGATATCGTCCAAGGCGCCGGCAAAGAACTGATGTGATTTCGAGCCCGAACGAAATCTGCTGAGTAAGTCGAATGCGATTATCTCGCCGATCTGCATGGACTGAAGGTAAGAATGAAAACATTTGAATGAAATAATAGAGATAGATTTAGAGAAATAGTGGAGTGGTGGGTGTAGGGAGAGGCAGAGAAAGAGAGGAGAGACAGAGAGAGAGAGATAAAGAGAGAGGGAGAAGAGAGAGAGAGCGAGAGAGAGAGAGAGAGAGAGCGATGGAGACAGAGAGAGAGAGACGAGAGAGGCGAAAAGAGAGAGAGCGAAATAAGAGAGAGACAGAGGGAGAGAGAGAGAGAGAGAGAGAGAGAGAGAGATGCGAGAGAGAGGGGGTGGGCGGAAGATACAACAATGTCGTTAATATCGTAATATCGTAGTATTTTACGAATGCTACGTATGACAGACGGAACGCGTGTGTACATTGGGCGACATTGACACGCGGCAGTTATTCTGCGCATGTGCACTTCTACTTGTTTTGCAGCGCCGGTGGCTTATAAGTGCGATGATAACCTGATCACGGCGAAGGCTGATCTCGCTAAGAGCCATACACGCATGTGGAGATGGGTAGGTGGGCATCAGGGGCACCCGTTATTAGTGGCCTAAAACTTGTGTTCAAGTACTCAAAAACTATCAGCAAGTCTAGAATCACGGAAACAAATTTTACAGCGCAAGTTTTGTAAATTGTTCTGATGGCCATAACTGGTTATCAATCTGTGTTTTTGTTTTTTTTGTGTTGCTGTTGTTTATGTTTGTTTTATTGATTTCGCAACGAGCTGCGCTTGGCATTACACCGCAAGCGATTTTTTTGCGGCTAATAGTCACTCGTATTGCAATAGAGAACGCAAGAATAAAAAGGAAGAGAAGCATATACGATATTTCGGGCGATTGTTTTAACGCAGGGTGTGTAATATGCAGCGCGCGTAGTTTGTTGCTTTCGCGTTCTCTTAGTTTGGCCGCCTATGATAGAGAACTGGCACTGGCGGCCAGTTAATTCTGGCTAGTGTTTTTTTTTTTTTTTTCCCCGCTCGCCCCAAATTCTAACATGCACGTGCGTGTGGTGAACTGCTAATCACAACTAGTTAAAGTTGTCAATTTGTCATGAATGTTGCCACCGCTTCGCTCATTATGTTACTTATATATTTTTAATTAGCAATATAATTATACTTATAGTGTTAACGTCGTGTTAGTTGGTCCTTTTATTGTTTCGTCTAATCAGAGATGGCGATAATACTTTATATGTTAGCATGAAGCATGTATGCATTTTTAAAACAGCCTTTTTTACAGCGATATTCTTAGCGTTTCGCTCCTGTACAGTTTAATTGTAGAAGGCGCTTACAGAGTATACGAGACACACGCATTCTGGCGTAACCGATTTTTTTCGACCGTTCAACTTTTTTTCTACTCGGCCATTTCACTTCTTTGCATTCTTCATTTCCTTCTTTTTCATGGTGTTTCTTTCTTTCCTATCCCTTTCTTCTTACTGTTTTCTTTATTTTTTCTTACCGTCTACGCGCCTTTCACTTGATGCTTGCACACAGTTTGACAGGAGAATGCGTTGAGTGTGGGCTGCAGAGCGTATAAATTGCGCCATAAATTTCTCCCGCCATTCCGTGTAACAACTTCACGGTTAGCAGATCATCTGGTACTATGACGATGAACTGATCTGCGAGCGGTTAGCGTAAATATTCCGTCATTTGAAGCACGGAAGCGTCTAGCGCTAAAGTAAACAGCCGACCGATAATGCGGAACACACACACAGCAGACAACACAGCACAACACCACACACACACACGACACAGCACACACACACAAGGCACAATCACACAATGCAACGTGTCTCGTGCACAGACCGCACGAGCACTACACGCGGCGGCGGTGCGCCGGCTACACACACATCGCGCACTACGCACTACGGCACACGGCACGACGCACACGCACACCACACGTTGGCACGGAGCAACAGGACGAGGCCTTGGATGCGCACAGCAACACACACACACACACAGCAGCGACACACACACACGACGCACGGGCACAACCGAACACAGCGCGGGCACACACACACACACGCACAGCCGCACGGCACGGGTTCATGCAGAGCACGGCCTGCACCCACTGACACACACGCCACGACATTCCGGCGTTCCTATTTCCGACAACGACGAGCCCCGCTGAACGCTCTGCGCGTTTCACCTGTTTTGCAGGGCACACCAACAAACTGTTCGTTCTCGTGCAGAGCGCACGCGCTGGCGTCCCGACGGAACATACGACTACATTAAATCGGGACCTAAACGGGAAGATACTCGATATATTACAAAGGTAAACGAAGCAAACGTTCAGTAGTGCATGCCCGTCACAGTTTCTTGCAGGCAATAATGGGCCTTAATAAAGCTTTGACAGTTGCTGGGCTGCTTTGTATACATACGTTTGAAAAGCATTGGCGGTTTTACGGCGTTTAATCTGCGCTAGCGTGTGTATCACGTGAAGCTTTTATTGAGGTTGAATGCAAAGCAGCTACAGCGCACACATCAACCGCACAAAGCACGACTGGCATCCCCGCTGATAAAATTGCGCACACTCTTACATTCCAATTCGCACACAGCGTCTACCTACCTTGGCAGACAAGCAGCCCGCCAGTCACGGCACTCTGTATCACTCATCGCACCTCCCGCGCAAATAAATCCAGCACTGCTCTTGCAAATAATTCTTGCACGTCTTCTCTTAATAATTCTTCAACTCTTCTTTAAAAATAATTTCTTGCACATCTGCTTTATATAATTCTTCATTCTTGCTTTCTAATTTTCACTCTTCATGCTCAAATAATTCTCACATGCCTTCTTTCAAAATAATTCTTTCACCTCTTACTTCTCAATCAATTCTTCACTCTTCTTTAAATAATTCTTCACTCTTCATTCATAATGCCTCACTCTTCTTCAATAATTCCTTCAGCTCTTCCTTCAATAACTTCTTCAGCTCTTCTCTAAGTCAATTCTTCACGTCTTTTTAAATAATTCTTTAGCTCTTCTTTAAATAAATGCCACATTTTTTTTCGATAATTCTTCACATTTTTCTTTTAACTGCATCTTTCTTAGCACGTGCTGGCCTAAACAGCACTGAGCCCGCGAGCTTCTACATGCGCGACTACTTTCCGGCGATACAACTGCTCTCCCGACGACGTCTACGCGATGGTCGAACCGCTACAACAACTGCGGACGACATCGCGATCAACTTCGGCGGTCAGGCGAACGCGCTGGACGACGCGTCCGGGCGCTGCGTCGTGGCGCGCAGAAGTATACGCGAAGATCGACAAGGCGAGGCAAGCGCTTCAGGGAGCTGCGGCGGTCCGCCGCGCACCAAGGGAGGCACTCGAATCCGCGCAGCGCTGGCTCAACGAGCTGGCGACGATGTACGGAGCATGCCGCTACGCTACAGCGACGCCTTCGTCGTTGCCATGACGCTATGACGTCACGGCGGTGGTGAGTGGGCGGGTCGGTTGGGGGATGTTGCATGGTATACATTCTCTTTTTTCTGTAGGAAAGGCTCCCGTCTCCCCAAAAATGTTTCTACATTGGGCGCGGGCAGGGGCGTGTCGTGTACGCACATTGCGCATGCGTGTGAATTTTGATCTTTATTTGCGTGGTATATAATATATACTCATATTACCAAGAGCTAATAATACCTATAATTGATACCTATATACCTAGTAATACTTGATATTACGTATAAGTAGGGCCTATCGCTATGTAAGTTTAGTATTGTATGTATACGTTCATTTTGTATGTGATATACTAATGATATAATAATATATTATCTAAATATACATACATACATATATACATACTCACAGCGCCTATAGTCCATGAGCCAAACAACTTTTCATTACAGTTGGGGGCAAATGCTTAACCCATTTTCATTTTCATTTTCATTTTCATTTCAAATTCATTTTCATTTTCATTTTCATTTTCATTTTCATTTCAAATTCATTTTCATTTTCATTTTCATTTCAAATTCATTTTCATTTTCATTCCAAATTCATTTGCGATGAATCTCGCGGTGGCCGAGATGGCTACGGATATTGGTGGGGCGGAGTGACGTCACTTCCCCTTAGTGGGAGTCAACAAGAGAACAAACGCCAGTTGTTTTGGTTTATGATCGGTAGATAAGTGCGTTTTTCTGATGTATATTCCATGAAAAACACACATTTTACTCATTAATATAACATATAATATCACTATAATTGCAATTCTTTGTGTAAATGTGTTATTTTCATCTTCATCTTAAAGTTATTAGAGGGGTTCGGCTCTCGTAATACGACATACGTACGTACGTACGTACTGACAACTGCCGTACTGGTACTATAGCCCTTCGCTCCGTCGCAGGAGCGTGTGTGTGTGCGTGCGCCTTTGCGTGTGCGCGCGCCGTGTGCATATGCGTGTGTGTGCGTGCGCGCGTGTGTGTGTGTGCCTATGCGGCGTTTACTTGCTGTTAGCAACACGAGGACGCGATAACCACATCACACGTGGGCTTTAGACTGGTCCCCACCGCCAGCACCACTCAGAAGCTCGCTATGCTAGACGGCACGACCGCACGAGAGCAGTGGGGCCGCGAACCCGTCTAACGTCAGCTCAAGACGTTTCATGGACTACGTACCACCATCTAACAATTCAGAAATGGGAACATTAAATGAATTTAAGGCAGTCCACACCAGCCTACATAATGTACAGCAGTATAGTATAGATTTGAAACTTGTCTCTTGGCAATATTACTGTTGGTTAATAATAATTAAAGGCAAATGCATAATTACATAAAAATTATACGGGTCTGTGCGCTTAGGCTTTCCTGTCCATAATTAAAAGCCAATGAAAACAGAATCTATCGATCTAGCTTGTTTTACGAAATTTTATTATTGGCCTGAAAATGGAATCTTGCTTTATGAGCATTTCAACTTGTATATTTAGTCTAAACATCGTCATTCCAAATTGTATTACATAAATAGCCAATAATAAGCAATTCATGTTTTCTAAATGTAATCGGATGTTTGATTATTATACAGCCTGTTGAGAATGACAGAACATAACGAAGCTGAGACAAAACAGGGACAGGGCAAACATGGAAAAAGGAAAGGTTATGTTAGAAGAGATGTCTTCTCATGATTGTGCACAAAGGTCGTTGTCGTGAATAGGTACTCATACATCACTCGCAAAATGGCCGCCTCCGGCGGCCATATTCGCTCGTTACGCTGATGAGACTATACGATGATTTCTTAAATCCGGCCCGATTCTAGTATCTCTAGTAAAATATTTCGAAAGACAATAATACAAGGATCCTGTTCTAACATAAAATTTTCTGTCCCGGTATAATTCATTTCTATATAAAACACTTTGTACACACGCTTCTAATCTATTGTTTTTTCTCTCAAATTAAGGCTAATATAATATACGGAACCGCTTATACGATTATTTTTCTTTGACGCATCCTCAGTTTCGTACTAACGGGTGCGACTGTAATATGAATAGTAGTCATTGAATGAGGAGTTTAGGCTCAGTAATTGTATCTA
>NW_014577839.1:76429-81011 GCF_000485595.1 Priapulus caudatus
GTAAAGCCTGCCGCACAGCGGTGTTGTTTTGTGGGCTGCGCCATGCTGGGCCAGCCGCGGTGCTGATGGGCGCAGCACAAAAACACACGGTGGCGTGTGCGCGGTGCAGAAACTACAGACTATCCTAGCGATTCTTGCGTGTGGAAAAATATCAGCAGCCGTGTTTTGATATTTTCTTCCACGTGTGGGCAGATTCCACCACCGTGTGCGGTCGGGGGCCTGTGTCAAGTTCCACACCGGCTCCTAATGTATACGCGCGGACCAATAGGCTAGGCAGGTCAAGCGAGTCACGGGTCCGCTGATTCTTACTTGCGGCTGCAGCGCGGTTGCAGCTGAGGTAGGCACGCACGCGTAGCACGCAGATCACGTGCACGTAGAGGCTACGCGGGGTATACGCACGTTATAAAACAGAGGACGTACCAAAAGCGAAAAGGCGAGACACCACAAACCCCATACAGTCAGCACCGCGGGTAGCACGCACGTGCACGCGGGTACACGCACGTAGCACGCGGGGTACAGCGCACGTAACACACGCAACGTACAGCGCGCACGTACACGCGGTACACTCGCGCGGGGAAAGCGCGGATACACGTACGTACACGCACGTACAGCGCACGAGTTACACGGCGGGTTAGCACGCAACGTACAGTCAGATACACGCACGTACACAGCAGATAGCAACGCACGGTCACGCGGGTATAACACGCACGGTGCGCGCGGTACACGCACTACAGCGCGGGTGCTACGCCCGGATACACGCACGTACACGCAGCGTACAGCGATCCACGCAACAGTACCGCGGTAGCACGCGGATACGATGCGGACGTACCACGGCGGTACACGGGCAGCGTACACAACAGATACACACAATGTACACGCGGGTACACGCAGGTAGCACGCACGTACTACGCGGTACACGCGGATACACGCACCGTACACGCGGGTTACCCGCACGGTACACACCGATACACGAGGGCAGCGTACACGCGGGTACAACAGCACGTGCACGCGGTACTACGGCACAAACGTACAGCGGGTACAACGCGAGATACACGCACGTAACGCGGTAGCAACGGTTTGTGAACAATTTAACGCTACTAAAGTTCTTAATTATACATATAAACCATACCTTGATGCTTCCCCGCATATAATAAGTACTCTAGTAGCCTAGCAGGCAAAATCACGCCACCACGCCCGGTGCCAAAGCCGCGTGTGCCCACTGCTTGAAGAATCAAGTTCGCTCCCCACTACCAGAGCATATTTATAACACACACACGCTCACACACAAATACACACACACATACGTACGCACGCACACACGCACACACATATATTATAATATATATATACATACATAATTATATAGATAGTATGGGTATATATATATGTATGGGTAAATATACATATATAAACATGGTATGGGCTTAGCACGAGCAATGTGGTGGGGGAAGACTTGATACTGCAGCCATTGTGTGTGCCCAGCGTAACCACTGTACATTTACGTCATAGACTACTGTTTTAATTATAGTCTGTGAGTCAGTCTGTCGTTGGGTATTTGCATAGATATATACAACACGTGTTGTATTATATCTATGGTGTTTGTAAGTTTACGCCAGCACACCTAGCGGAAGTGAACTGAATCGTGCATGTTTTCCAGAAAGATTTTCCAATAGATTTTCGAAATATGGTTTTTTTAAACATTAAACCCAATAAATAACAAAAAGAAAAGTGTTACAATCGAACCTGATGCGTAGGAATGAAGCACGAAAAATTTCAGCCGGATTCGTGCACGCGCTTATAAGTTATGCAGGAACAAACAGAACGACACTACTCAAATTATTATATAGATTACTATTACTGTTACGATATCAGATTCATGTACCATATATGTACATCGTTGATGACGTCACATAACAACATATGAGCATTATTAAAATGGCTACCTATAACTCATAACGTGGTTAGGCATTGCCTCCTTATTATAGGCCATCCGGCACGCTTCACAATTACTATTACTATTACTATTACTATTACTATTACTATTACTATTACTAGTACTATTACTATTATTATTACTATTACTATTACTACAGGCAAAGGTCAGGGACCCGTTGTCAGAAACAAAATTAATCTTAACATTAGTCTTAACATTGCCTCCTAGACCGTTGGCAGAAACATCGTAAAGTCACGAGAGAACGAAAAATCCCAGCAAATCTCCTCTTAACATTACGAGATCGTAGCCCTCTCGTAACTTAGAAATCAAGATGAAAATAACGCAATTACACGAAGAATTGCCATAATAGTGATATGATATTTTAAATAAATTAGTAAAACATGTGTTTTCATGAAAACCACGTCAGAAACACCACTTATCTACAGATCGTGTACCGAAAATGTACAATAAATGTGTATGAATTAGAGTTTGTGATTAACTCTCATCCAATCAGCAGCCGTGTGACAGCAAATTATGAAGTTCCTGTTGTCGTAAGTATTCTCATAGCTGCGATGCGTTTCCGTCAACGCTACTCTCGTAACACTCACATTAGTTGTAAGCGTTATCTTAGCATTCACATTAGCCCTATCTTTACGATGTTTCTGACAACGGGCTATAATAATGTCTTTGTTCACTGATATAATATATACGGCGCATATATTTACGGCACATGTATAACGTTAATAGTTCTGCGTTGACAGTTACATGCCGCGGTGTAAATAACCTCATAACCTCAAGAACAACGAGAAGAAAACATCAACATTAAGGCGTACTTACCCCTATCGTGACAAAGATGCGTTGCGCGGATGCTTGACAAGGCGTCCAGATGAGGCGCGTCCATGAGCACAGGATAGTGAAGCTGGAACTTTAGAGAGGAATGGTTAGCTCGTTCGATACAACCGGGTCGTAGATGCAACATAGACAATGCAAAAAAGCATTGGCGTTTCGCGCTTGAAAGGAGCGAATTGGCTGTATGCCTAAAAGAAAATGAATCTGCTGTGGAACTGGTCGGAGCTCAGCATCCCCGCGTTTCACACGCACAAACATATGGCATGCGAACGCACGATCGCACGCTCGAACGCACATGACACCGCATTTACCAGCCCACATTCTTTCATTTTTGTTGCATAGTAGCTCAACAGCTATTACGCAATCTCGGGTTAACTGAACTTAGGACAGGTTATCTAGGGACAGGTTTCGTCGCATCGACCCCGCCGGTGTGCGCATGCTCACCTACACTCTCCAGCTCCGTCTGCTACTCTCGTTACGCGCACGCGGGTAGCCGCATATCCCGGCGCGTCTGCGCGCATCAGCAGCGGTTCCACGCGAGATGCGCGGCCGACGGCTACGCGTCATCTACTGCGTCGTCGCGCTGCTGTTTTGCGTCGCGTATCTACTGCAGTATTTGTCCATCGTCGGTGTCGCGCCCCGTGGCGACAGGACGCACCTAACCGGTTACCGGGACGGAAGAGCTACCCACGCAAAGCCCAGTAACCGGACCGTCGATGCGTCGCCGCCAAGAACGCGGCAGGCGGCCGTACCTAGATTCACTGTCGTCATGATGACGTATCGACGCAATGACCTGCTGCGCATGGTACTGACTAACTACTCCAAGATGGCGTTCATATACAGAATTATTCTGCTCTGGCATAATCTGGGTATATATGTGTTCTATGATTAATATCAGTAGTAGTTTATGAGAATAATAATAATAATAATAATAACAATAATAATAATAATAATAATGTTTCATTATTATCACAATTTTTTGTCTAGTCTTGATATCAGAGTTATTAGCGTAAACAAGTTTCATGTTATCTGGTCATATTTCAGAAGAAGGCGGTGAAAACGTAGCGCATCTCACTCGTCCATCAAAATGCTCTTACAGTTAGCATCATCATCGGATGTTATATTTGTCAATATGTAGTGATACAACCTTATATTTTTATTAAATATATATATATTCTTACTTAAATTTTACTATATAACTATTAAATGTTCTTACTTGCTTATATATTTCTACTTATTATTTGTAAAAATTTGGCGTAATTTTTTATTTACCGTACACCTAGTAATTAAGGTGGCTTATTAAAGGTTAAAGCGGAAGTATCGCGTTTCGCGTGCGCTTTCAGGATGTATGCTGTATAAGCCGTTCGTTTATGTTAAAAAAACACAGGCGAAGAGGTGCCAGATTTTCCATATGATATCGCCAAAGGCGCCGGCAAAGAACTGATCGTGATTCGACCCGAACGAAATCTGCTGAGTAATCGAATGCGATTATCTGCCGATCTCATGACTGAAGGTAAGAATGAAAACATTGAATGAAATATAGAGATAGATTTAGAGAAATAGTGAGAGTGGTGGGTGTAGGGAGAGCAGAGAAAGAGAGAGAGAGAGAGAGAGAGAGAGAGAGAGAGAGAGAGAGAGAGAGAGAGAGAGAGAGAGAGAGAGAGAGAGAGAGAGAGAGAGAGAGAGAGAGAGAGAGAGAGAGAGAGAGAGAGAGAGAGAGAGAGAAGAGAGAGAGAGAGAGAGAGAGAGAGAGAGAGAGAGAGAGAGAGAGAGAGAGAGAGAGAGGAGGAGGAGGACGAG
>NW_014577839.1:83149-89829 GCF_000485595.1 Priapulus caudatus
TATCGCATCCATCGCCATCTATCGCGATCCATCCATCTATCCATCCATCATCCATATCCATCCATCATCCATCCCATCCATCCATCTTCCATCGCATCCATGCCATCCATCGCATCGCGTCCGTCCATCCATCGATCCGTTCGTCCGTCCGTCCGTCAGTCCATTCATCCATCGATCCATCCCATGCTCGGAATCCATCCCCAATCCATCCGGATGGATGGATGGATGGATGGATGGATGGATTGATGAATAAGTGAATAAATAAATGGGCACGCAGTGTTCATATATATAGATGCAGTGTGAGCAGGCAGGTATGCAGCTCTAGAACTATAGTCCTTCGTTCTGCCTGTAGCATGATACTGCAGCCAGCGAGTAAAAGAGCAAGATTCCGGTTTGTGTTTTGTGTTGTTTGTTGAATTTTGCGAGCGTTAGTGCACTTTATATATTGTGCTCGTGGCGTTACATAAGGGATTCGTCATCGCGCGAATAATAAATGTATGTTTGTGAGTTAAACAAAGAATAAAAGAATAAATATGATGCAGATTTTCCCATCTTATATTCTCGTGCACACGTTGCATTTGGTACCACGCGGATACAGGGTGCTATTACTGCCCTTGGTCGCGTAGACAAATATCGTTCCATTCGAAACATAACCGTCTGAAAGTATTTAGCATCTCAGAAACGATAGCTGTCGAATTAATAAACTAACGTCATGATTGTGCTTTCAATGTCAGCGCAGGTGTGTCAATGACAGATGTGGAATGTGCGCTTACCAACAAATACGCAATGAATTCTATGCACACATACAAACGAGCCAAAAATAATACCCTCCGCTACACTTCGTGGGGAGGATAAATACGCGATGAACTCTATCTCACATAGCCGCGGTAAGATTGTGCAGAGCCCACATACATAGCATGCCAGAGATATACGTACCTTATTGTTGGAAAAGCTCACGTAGCAAGGGAGAAAGAAAGGAGAGGAAGAAGGAGAGCGAGAGAGAAAGCAATATGGCGGGAGCTATTTAGGAAGGCGAGCGCGATAGGGAACCCCGAGAGATATGCCCACGTTATAGTTTAAGTAGCGTTCACTTCTAGGTTGGGACAAGTGTCATGTCAAGTATTCTGTCTCTGAAGCGCATATATATGTCTCAAAAAATGTGACACCAAATGTAAACGGGGCATTCGCACCGTTGCCACGTCTGCGCAGCGTGATCTTGACATTGCTGGGTCTTAATTCCGCTGCCAACACATCCCTGAATCATCTATGTTGCGTGCATGATGCAAATTAGTGCATTCTACTGCCGATTTTTATCCCCCCCAAAATCAAAAGAAGGCTATTTCCAGAGATAGTGCAACATTGGTGACAAATTTGAGAAAGGTTACTGTTGTATGCCCCCTATAGGACGAGCAGAGGAAAAGAAAGCTGCGCCTTTGGTGTAATAGATTCACATATCCGATAATACGTGCTCGCGGTACCCTTTTTTGATCAATTACCGATTTCGAATAACGACCGCAGACAACCACGTAGTTACACCCGGCGGGCAGGATCAAAATCGTCAGCAATCCCGGGCTAGGCAAAAAACCGGAATACTAATTGCATATGCATTTACCACCTTCCCCATTGAATATGACTTAGCTACGGCCCTGACACGGTTATTTCTGTCACCAGTGTCTACTGTAACAATTTTGGCTTCTTGATATATTTTGGGGGATGTAATTATACATATACGATATACTACTGTGTGCGCGTAAAGCTTGACGCAACCTCGGCACGTCAGTAGGCATCATTGCTGACGTGGAGATGCAGCTTCAGCTTCATCGAATCCTCCTTGATTCACCAAGTCATCCATGAGCTTTCGTCGTCGTGAGCACGTGCACGTTTTGTGTGCTCTCTATGCCACGTGATATACCACGGCTAACGGGTATATAAGGTGACATATGACAGTTGTCAAGCACTCGACTTAGCGACTGAGTCACTGTCAGAGTCACCTGCCGCTGCACTCCCGCCAGAGTCAGCGATAGTCAGCCAAAGAGGGAGGAAGAGTCAAGACGCCCAGAACCACCGGCACCACGAGCTTCGTATAGCGTAAGACCATTGAACTATCATGTATGATGACTGTTGTATTGTGATTGCTGAGGTTGTCAAGTAAAGAGGCTATTCTACATAGCCAAGTACCGCTTATATCCGTGTTGCTGCTCTGTTTGTCGTTGGTTGGTCATAACGAAACGCGCCTGGCAGTCGAGGTACACGCCCGTGTGGGACGATCACGGCCTGATCTACCACCACGCCACAGGGGCAAGCGTTACACTAACAGAGCAGCGCGTGTGTGTGGCGTGTCGTCACTGGATTTACACTTGTCGGCCTCCCCGTCAACATATTATCCAAACCTCACGTCGCAACGCACAAAACGCGGATATTGGTTACTGTGGAGCTCTGGTAACTCTAAGATGCCTCTGCCAAGAACGCCTGTGTCTAGGGCGCGAGCCTTCAGCAGCAGAACCATCGAGCGGCAGCCTAACGTCTGGGGTACGCCACCGGCTTCGGGGAGCATGGTTACCCCGAGAGTGGAGACCCCACTGCGGTGATTAGAATCCTCGGAGCATCGCGATGAGCATCGCATGTACTTTCGCCCCGGGAGACGCGAGAGAGAGAGAGAGAGAGAGGGCAATACCGCACTGCCCGGTGCCAGACTAGCGGCCATTCGTCATTCGATTTGTATAATCTCACAGGAAACTAAAAAACATTCCTTAGAAATGTGTGTCCTTGAGCATCCCGGTAGACAAGTCAGCAACAACGCACAGTGAGTGAAGTGCAAGATAAAAATAACATTCCGGTTTTGTCTCCAGCTGAGTGAGCTGACGCAAAGATGGAAGAAATGCTGCGATGTGTCCGCAGCTTCATCTCTCTCTCTCTCTCTCTCTCTCTCTCTCTCTCTCTTTCTCTCTCTCAATCTTGCCCTCTCGCCTTCTCTCTGACGTCGATCAGTGTTTTATAGCCGAGAGTCCATAAGATAGAAGCACATGATCGATCTACCTGAGACGTAAGTAGCAACTTCGCGTGTAGACACTATATGGTGGCAAAGATTCGCGTTTATTTCGGTCAAACATCAGACCACAATATTGTTGTAGCCGTGTGGTTCGAGATGGTAGCAACAGTAGCGAAAAACTCGGCGCGCTGCCGTTAACATGAGCCATCGGCTGGTGCTTTGATTTGGCACTGAAACGCAACCAGCGTCTGTCATGATCGAGTTTCGGAACGTGAGCTGTAGAGCGGAGTTTGAGTTCAGGGGAGGAAGCTAGTGTCTATGGATTTCTGGCGTCGTTTCGTCACGGGGGAGTTCACACAGGGAGTGTGCAATTTGTGACGGAAGTTAAGAGATAGGGGCGAGTTTAGACGAAGAGGAGGAAGAGGCGAATGTGTGCACGGCGAGTGTGTAAAGGTTAACGTCGGTGTGAGTACACGGGAAGGATATTTGGGCGCAAGCTCAGGCGTAGCGAGTTCACTCAGTCAAGGAAAGTCGGTGTGAGGGATATAGGACATACAGTTGTTACTCCTATGAGAGAGATTTGAACGTCCTATTTTGGAGCACGCCAGTCGACCTACTTTCGAGCCACGCCCACTTTTTGGCAAAAATGGAAATGGTCATAAGTCAGTTTTAAGTTCAACGGATTTTGCTTATTTTCTGGTATGTGAATGAATAGAATAAGGACTGGCCCCAAAACATCACAGGGGTTTTGATATGTTTTTTTAAATTATGCAAATTAGGTAGATTTTGGCAATTTCACTATGCATTTCAATGTCTGCATACGGTCAACAATAACTCAAGAACCGTTTGATCCACATGTTTAAAATTGCATACAGTTGTTACTCCTATGGGAGAGATTTGAACGTCCTATTTTAGAGCACGCCACTCGACCTACTTTCGAGCCACGCCCACTTTTTAGCAAAATGAAAATGGCCATCTAGATTCATTTGATTTTGTTAAATTTACCTACCTACCTACCTACCTACCTAATCATATCTACATGTAATATTGTGTTTTAGATTCTTCGTTACAGTAATTTGACTGGAATATTTTATTGCTGTTATTTGCACGATAATCGTAAACCAAAATGGCGATCATTTAGGCGTAGCGCCATCTCACCCAGATTTCAGACTTTTAGATCTGAAACATTTATTTTCGCAACAAAACTAACCCTGAAACAAAACCGTGAAATTTCTAATAGTATAAAACAGTGAATAAGGACATTTGATCACATATTGGTCCGTCATAAATGAAACACTTACCAAATTTTAAATATTATCTCCCTCTTCTATCACACCCAAGGTGAGCTATAGTGTCATTGACACTTTCATTATGCAGTTAAATCCATGCGAAACACATTCTTGTGGGCATGCGCAGTTTGTGAGTAAAGACACGCATAGATTTATATACATTATAGATAGATATAAAATACATTTACACACACACAGAGACGCACGCACGCACGCACGCACGCACGTACACACATTCATGTTAGAACCTATAATTTGCGTAACAAGCTCCCCGGGAGCCTCACCCTCGGCACCGCGGCTTTATCCCGTGCTAGCATGCATGCCCATGCCGTATAAGTTGATTTCGGATGTGCATTGACGTGGGATAGACCACGAATTCTAATATAATCTTAAATATAATGTTTATAGCATTGTCTAGTTTATTAGCGTTGCAGACGTGCAATGCCACATCGTAGTTATCATTAGTTATGATTTTGCGACATTGCGACAAGTTACGGCATATGCTTTTGTGTACAACTAGCATCTGTGATTTACGGATATTTTCGAATATTTTTGGTTATTTTCGGGATGCGGGATTAGACCGTTTTAATTAACTGGGAACCGGGAAATGGCACAATTTTTCACTTGATGCGCGAGGAATGGATCCCTCTTTCCTCATCAGATAAAGCATTCTTCTGAAGCAATGGTTTCCTCAATATGGGAGGCGCGATTATTGTAGTATGCAAGACGCCACAGGTAACGGCCAAATAGTACGTATTGTAACACGCAGACAATTTTATGTAGACAGAAAAACCAGATACAAGTAGCTCAATCGGTTTAAAATTTAATCGTAGATACTGTAGATGCTATAGACTAGATGCTATAGGTATTACCGACATACCGGGATGGGCCAGACGAGGTAATCACTTGGTAGTACGGGGTGGTTTAGTTTGTGTCCTGGAGCTGAAACTCCTGGTTTTATACTAGTCTTGCTAGCATTATAAAGTTGGGTTTAAATGGTGCCTTGCAGGGACATCATGGTTTGATCAAATACACTCATGAATATTGTATATCTCTATGTAAAATCTTTATATATATGATATACATCGACGTGTTAACTCTCGGTACGATACTATCACATAGGTCAAGCGAGCATGTATGCGCATGGCTTGACAATATACACACGCCGAATCATCATTCTCTGAGGGTTACATAGATGAAGCGGTTTAGATGGACGCAGTCAATGAGAGAGGGGATGAGCAAGATAGAGAGAGAGAGAGAGGGAATGAGCAAGATAGAGAGAGAGAGAGAGAATGAGCATGATAGAGAGAGAGGGAATGAGCAAGATAAAGAGAGAGGGAATGAGCAAGACAGAGAGAGAGAGAGAGGAAATGAGCAAGATAGAGAGAGAGGAAATGAGCAAGATAGAAAAAGAGGGAATGAGCAAGATAGAGAGAGAGGGAATGAGCAAGATAGAGAGAGAGAGAGAGGGGATGAGTGGAAAGAGTCAGGAGAGACATCTGATTCTATATAGTCTACGGTGGGTACGGTACGGCATGTTTTCTTAAAACGGGGTGCAAATATCCAGGTAAGTAAAGTACGAAACTGGTTTATCGCGACCTAGACTGGTCTCCTGTCTCATCACATCATTATTAGTTAAATAACTCCTAGTAATTTACTAACGAAGTCACGAGACAGATTGACAGTCTATTTCTTTAAATCGTCGACCACGAGAGACATGCGCCGATATACGCGCACATTCGCTCGTGAACATTCCGATTCTCATATAAGCGAGCAAGTCTTATGATTCTTTTCGCCATGTAAATATTCGGCGCCAAGCGTGCCACGAATTTCTTCTGTTTAACTTAAGCATCAAATCGAGAAAGTACGGAAGCCGCCTAGTGCCGGCGCGGTCACGTTTTTCGTAGCCGGCGACGTCACGTTTTTCGTTGTCGTCGTCGTCATTTTTACTCGACGTCGTCATCATTACTCGCCCGAACAACGCTAAAACAGCACCGCGAGCGAGCGAAAACACGGCGGCGGCGGCGGCGGCGAGCGAGCAGAATCGGCGCGGTCACGTTTTTCGCAACCGACGACGTCACGTTTTTCGTCGTCGTCGTCGTCGTCATTTTTAGTCGACGTCGTCATCATTACTCGCCCTAACAAAGCTAAAACACAGCACCGCCAGCGAGCGAAAACACGGCGGCGGCGGCGAGTGGGCAGAATCGGCGCCGTCACCTTTTTTTTCCAAATTTTTTTTTTCCAAACTTGCCGGTGATGTAACTCCTGAAATTCAAATTCTTGTCAAAAACCGAATTACATCATTGATTAGTAATAACGATCTTCCAAAAGAGGCTTCTAATCTCCTTGTTGAAACACCTAAAGCGGCCAGATTTTACATGCTTCCAAAAATACATAAGCCT
>NW_014577839.1:94945-97393 GCF_000485595.1 Priapulus caudatus
GTGAAGAATTATTTAAAGAAGAGTGAAGAATTATTGAGAGAAGAGTGAAGAATTATTTAAAGAAGAGTGAAGAATTATTTAAAAAAGAGTGAAGATTGATTTAAAGAAGTGTGAAGAATTACTGAGAAAAGAGTGAAGAATTATCGAATGAAGAGTGAAGAATTATTAAGAGAAGAGTAAAGAATTATTTAAAGAAGAGTGAAGAATTATTTAAAAAAAAGTGAAGAATGATTTAAAGAAGAATGAAGAATGATTTAAAGAAGAGTGAAGAATTATTAAGAGAAGAGTGAAGAATTATTGAATGAAGAGTAAAGAATTATTTAAAAAAAAGTGAATAATTACTAAGAGAAAAGTAAAGAATGATTTAAAGAAAAGTGAAGAATTATTCAAAGAAGAGTGAAGAATGATTTAAAGAAGAGTGAAGAATTATTGAGAGAAGAGTGAAGAATTATTGAAAGAAGAGTGAAGAATTATTGAGAGAAGAGTGAAGAATTATTTAAAGAAGAGTGAAGAATTATTTAAAGAATAGTAAAGAATTATGGAGAGAAGAGTAAAGAATTATTGAGAGAACAGTGAAAAATTATTGAAGGAAGAGTGTGGATTTATTGGCGGGGGAGGTGCGATGAGTGATACAGAGAGGGTTACTGGCGGGTGCTTGTCTGCAAGGTCAGGTAGACTCTTGTGGATTGAATGTAAGAGTGTGGATTTATTGCGGGGATGAGTGTGCTTCATGAGTGATGTGTGCGCGTAGCTGCTTTGCATTCAACTCAATAAAAGTTCACGTGATAAACACGTAAACGAAATTTAAAACGCGTAAAAACGTAATGTTTTTCAAACCTATTTTACAAAGCAGCATGCAGTAACTGTCAACAACTTTTCAAGGATTATTGCTGCGAAACTGTTGAACGGGCATGCACTACAGAACGTGTCGTTTACCTGGTAATATAATCGAGTATTTCCCATTAGAAGACTTGCTGTCACCTATGGTACAATCGCTAACAACATACGTCAAAGATACGTCTCATGCTCTAGGCATATTTGAGCATTTTCGTTTTAACAATGATACAGATAAATTCATATTCACACTGGACATCTCTATACACTGTGATACTTAATAATCAGGGTTTAATCGCTTTACGGTATTTTTTAGACAAGCGGTCTGATAATTTTCCGAATACTGATACCCTGATACGTTTAGCCGAACTAGTTTTAACCAAAACCTGTTTTACTTTCAATGGTAATTTTTATTCTCAATGTAATGGCGTCGCTATGGGTACGAAGATGGGCCCTAGCTATGCGTGTCTATTTGTTGGCTACATTGAATCAAAAATGTTCGCGTCCTTCACTGGACCCAAACCGAGCCAATCTTCGGCTAAAAATTCGAGAATAAATTTTCGGTATATATTGATGATGTTTTTGGAGCCGCATCTATGAAATTTTCTGAATTGCAAAATTTTATCGACCATGTCACATCTTTCCACCCTTGTCTAAATTATACATACTCTACATCATCTGAAAACTTCCTTTTTTTTACATGGTTGCTATTATCTCTGGTAGAAACTTAGTTACCTCGGTGTTTCTAAACCTACTGACACCCATTCTTATCTTTTGTATTCTTCGTCTCACCCTCGCCACACTAAAAATAGCCTCCCGCATTCTCAATTGTTACGATTAAAAAAGATATGCAGCTCAAAAACTGATTTTAACACAAAAGCTTCCAATGTGATTGAATGTTTTACACGCCGTGGCTAGAATCAATCTGATCTATCTAAGAAATTAAAAAAGATACTTCCTTTAAATCGGGCGTCGTTAATAACCCTTAGAAAAGACGGCGTGAATAAAACGTCAGACAGATGTCCATTGGTTTTAACCTATCACCCTTCAATTCTGCACATCAAAAGTTTGTTAATTGATAATTATAAAATTCTTCAAAACGATCCAATCACAGTTAACATCTTTTCAAACCAACAGACGTGATACCAACCTCCGCGACACTCTTGTTTCAAGCACCGTTTAAAACTCTGACAACCCCGTGAGCCAACCTGGCTCATACCCGTTGTGTCGGAAACGTTGCAGTACTTGCAATTTTATCACGAATAGGTCTGTGGTTCAAGGACCTCGGGGCAAATTTATAGTGCGGGATTCATTTACATGCGTGTCGACGAACCTCATTTACGCCATTGAATGCGTTAAATGCCAAATTTACTATATTGGCGAAACAAAACGCCGCCTTGCGGATAGGTTTGTTGAACACCTAAGATCTATTCGCCTCAATTTTTATGGTTTTTCCGGTTGCTGACCATTTTAACCAACCGGATCACCACATTGATGACGTGCGTGTTTGTGGCTGCCAACTGACACCATATTACAATTAGCTCACGTCGACACATGACTGAGCAGAAATTAACTCTGAGGGTTGGTTGTTTGAATCCAGGGAGCATGAATGTA
>NW_014577839.1:97403-99184 GCF_000485595.1 Priapulus caudatus
AACATTGCAGCAGAGAAAAGGCAACAGCGCGCGTATTTGTATATGTGTGTGTGTGTGTGTGTGTGTGTGTGTGTGTGTGTGTGTGTGTGTGTGTGTGTGTTCCGCATTATCGGTCGGTGTTAACTTTAGCGCTAGACGCTTCCGTGTTCAATGACGGAATATTTACGTAACCGTCGCAGATCGTTCATCGTCATGTACCAGATGATCTGTAACGTGAAGTTGTACACGGAATGGCGGAGAAATTATGGCGCAATCCTAACTATGTGCAGCATCAGAGTTAAAAGGGAAGATGGAAGAAAATAAAGAAGAAAGAAAAGAAGAAAAGGAAGGCAGGAAAGGAAACAAAATGAAAAAGAAGGAAAGAAAGAAAGAAAGAAGGAAGAAGGGGCATCAGAGTGAAAATGGCGAGTAGAAAAAAGTGAACGTAAAAAAATCGTTACGAGAGTGCGTAGTCTCCTACCTTGTCTCGTCTCGTAGGCTTAGGCGTAGGCTCTAGCGCCTTCTACAATTAAACTGTAACAGAGCGAAACGTAAGAATAATCGTGAAAAACGTGTTTAAAAATGCGTACATGTTAATTCATGTAACATATGAGTATTATCGCCACTCTAAAAGTGATATCGGAAAGTCCAGCTGTGCCATTTATGTCAAAGAAAAAAGGGAGTATAAAATGGCCGAGGCGCGCTTAAGTACATGATTAATGTAAACACTCGTGCGTTTTTAGTTTTTGCATTAACGCATACATTGCAAAATATCCCAAATGACTACAATCATATTTGTAAATGTTTCTGTAAACAGAAACGCACCTGTGAATTGAAGTACGATGTTAGTGAAGAGAATTAGAAATCAAAAACCCAGACTAGTCCTATCCTAACCATGTTATATATAGCCAACTTATACCTCCTCTTATCTGATTTCAATATTGCGGTGGGGACTTTTCGATATGGCTTATTAACGAAACAATTAATGGGTCCGTCTAACACGACGTTAACATTATAAGTAACATTAATGAGGAGGCATGCAGGGCAACAATTCATGACAAATGACAACTTTAACTAGTGTATTGGAGATCACCACACGCATGTTAATTGCATGTTAGAATTTGGAGAGACCTAGCCAGAATTAACTGTGAGTTCTCATATCATATAGGGGCCAAACTACCGCGCAGCTGCATATATAACACACCCTGCGTAAAACAATCGCCCGAAAATTCGTAGTTACCTTCGTTTTTATTCTTCGCGTTTCTCTATTGCAAATATGAGTGACTATTACGGAAAAAATCGTTCGCGTATTCCAAGGAGCTCGTTGTTAAAAAAATAAAACAAACATTAAGGCAACATAACTAAAAAACAAAAACACAATAACCAGTTATGGCATCGGAAATCTAAAACGTCATGCAATTTGCAAAGCAGTTTACGTGTAAAAGTTGTGCCGTATCCAAGACTTATGATTGAGTATAAAAACCACTGATAACGGGTACCCTGGTGCACCTACCCATCGCCACAGCGTGTAGGCTCTTAGGAGATCGGCCTCGCTGATCAGGGTATCATCGTCACTTATTAGCACGGCTGCAAAACAAGTAGAAGTGACATGCAGAATCACTGCCGTGTTGAATGTCTGCAATGTACACACGGTTCCGTTGTCATCGTAGCATCGTGAAATAATTACGACATTGTGAATCTACGATCTATCTTCCGCTCCCCCTTTCGCTCCCGCTCGCTCGCGGGGGCGCGCGCTCTCTTTCTCTCTCTCTCTCTCTCTCTCTCTCTCTCTCTCTCTCTCT